>NC_136808.1:63363432-63420932 GCF_951216825.1 Electrona antarctica | reverse complement strand
ATAGTGTCATAGTGTCATAGTGTCATAGTGCCATAGTGCCATAGTGTCATAGTGTCATAGTGTCATAGTGCCATAGTGTCATAGTGCCATAGTGCCATAGTGCCATAGTGCCATAGTGCCATAGTGTCATAGTGCCATAGTGTCATAGTGTCATAGTGTCATAGTGCCATAGTGTCATAGTGGCATACTGTCATAGTGTCATAGTGCCATAGTGTCATAGTGTCATACTGTCATAGTGCCATAGTGTCATAGTGCCATAGTGTCATAGTGTCATAGTGTCATAGTGTCATAGTGTCATAGTGCCATAGTGTCATAGTGTCATAGTGCCATAGTGTCATAGTGCCATAGTGTCATAGTGTCATAGTGCCATAGTGTCATAGTGCCATAGTGTCATAGTGTCATAGTGTCATAGTGTCATACTGTCATAGTGCCATAGTGTCATAGTGTCATACTGTCATAGTGTCATAGTGTCATAGTGTCATAGTGCCATAGTGTCATAGTGTCATAGTGTCATAGTGTCATAGTGGCATACTGTCATAGTGCCATAGTGCCATAGTGCCATAGTGCCATAGTGTCATAGTGCCATAGTGTCATAGTGGCATAGTGGCATAGTGGCATACTGTCATAGTGCCATAGTGCCATAGTGCCATAGTGTCATAGTGCCATAGTGCCATAGTGTCATAGTGTCATAGTGTCATAGTGGCATACTGTCATAGTGCCATAGTGCCATAGTGTCATAGTGCCATAGTGCCATAGTGCCATAGTGCCATAGTGTAATAGTGTCATAGTGTCATAGTGTCATAGTGCCATAGTGGCATAGTGTCATAGTGCCATAGTGCCATAGTGTCATAGTGCCATAGTGTCATAGTGTCATAGTGCCATAGTGCCATAGTGCCATAGTGGCATAGTGCCATAGTGCCATAGTGTCATAGTGCCATAGTGCCATAGTGTCATAGTGCCATAGTGCCATAGTGCCATAGTGTCATAGTGCCATAGTGCCATAGTGTCATAGTGCCATAGTGTGTCATAGTGCCATAGTGCCATAGTGTCATAGTGCCATAGTGTCATAGTGTCATAGTGTGTCATAGTGCCATAGTGTCATAGTGTCATAGTGCCATAGTGTCATAGTGCCATAGTGTCATAGTGTCATAGTGTGTCATAGTGCCATAGTGCCATAGTGCCATAGTGCCATAGTGTCATAGTGCCATAGTGACATAGTGCCATAGTGCCATAGTGCCATAGTGCCATAGTGTCACAGTGCCACAGTGCCACAGTGCCATAGTGCCACAGTGCCATAGTGTCATAGTGCCATAGTGTCATAGTGCCATAGTGTCATAGTGCCATAGTGCCATAGTGTCATAGTGACATAGTGTCATAGTGACATAGTGTCATAGTGCCATAGTGTCATAGTGCCATAGTGTCATAGTGCCATAGTGTCATAGTGCCATAGTGCCATAGTGTCATAGTGTCATAGTGCCATAGTGCCATAGTGGCATAGTGTCATAGTGCCATAGTGCCATAGTGTCATAGTGCCATAGTGTCATAGTGCCATAGTGTCATAGTGCCATAGTGCCATAGTGTCATAGTGGCATAGTGGCATAGTGTCATAGTGTCATAGTGGCATACTGTCATAGTGTCATAGTGTCATAGTGGCATACTGTCATAGTGTCATAGTGGCATACTGTCATAGTGTCATAGTGCCATAGTGTCATAGTGTCATAGTGTCATAGTGTCATAGTGCCATAGTGTCATAGTGTCATAGTGGCATACTGTCATAGTGTCATAGTGCCATAGTGTCATAGTGTCATACTGTCATACTGTCATAGTGTCATAGTGCCATAGTGTCATAGTGTCATAGTGTCATAGTGCCATAGTGACATAGTGTCATAGTGCCATAGTGTCATAGTGGCATACTGTCATAGTGTCATAGTGCCATAGTGCCATAGTGCCATAGTGGCATACTGTCATAGTGTCATAGTGCCATAGTGGCATAGTGGCATAGTGCCATAGTGTCATAGTGTCATAGTGCCATAGTGTCATAGTGTCATAGTGCCATAGTGTCATAGTGCCATAGTGGCATAGTGGCATAGTGTCATAGTGTCATAGTGCCATAGTGCCATAGTGTCATAGTGCCATAGTGGCATAGTGCCATAGTGCCATAGTGTCATAGTGTCATAGTGGCATACTGTCATAGTGTCATAGTGTCATAGTGCCATAGTGTCATAGTGGCATAGTGCCATAGTGTCATAGTGCCATAGTGGCATAGTGTCATAGTGCCATAGTGCCATAGTGTCATAGTGTCATAGTGCCATAGTGGCATAGTGTCATAGTGTCATAGTGCCATAGTGCCATAGTGTCATAGTGTCATAGTGCCATAGTGTCATAATGGCATACTGTCATAGTGTCATAGTGCCATAGTGCCATAGTGCCATAGTGTCATAGTGGCATACTGTCATAGTGTCATAGTGTCATACTGTCATAGTGGCATACTGTCATAGTGTCATAGTGTCATACTGTCATAGTGGCATACTGTCATAGTGTCATAGTGCCATAGTGTCATAGTGGCATACTGTCATAGTGTCATAGTGTCATACTGTCATAGTGTCATAGTGTCATACTGTCATAGTGGCATACTGTCATAGTGTCATAGTGTCATACTGTCATAGTGGCATACTGTCATAGTGTCATAGTGTCATAGTGGCATACTGTCATAGTGTCATACTGTCATAGTGGCATAGTGTCATACTGTCATAGTGTCATAGTGTCATACTGTCATAGTGGCATACTGTCATAGTGCCATAGTGGCATACTGTCATAGTGCCATAGTGTCATACTGTCATAGTGCCATAGTGCCATAGTGTCATAGTGTCATACTGTCATAGTGTCATACTGTCATAGTGATATACTGTCATAGTGCCATAGTGGCATACTGTCATAGTGCCATAGTGGCATACTGTCATAGTGTCATAGTGTCATACTGTCATAGTGTCATACTGTCATAGTGGCATACTGTCATAGTGCCATAGTGTCATAGTGTCATACTGTCATAGTGTCATACTGTCATAGTGCCATAGTGTCATAGTGTCATAGTGTCATACTGTCATAGTGGCATACTGTCATAGTGCCATAGTGGCATACTGTCATAGTGTCATAGTGTCATACTGTCATAGTGTCATACTGTCATAGTGGCATACTGTCATAGTGCCATAGTGGCATACTGTCATAGTGCCATAGTGCCATAGTGTCATAGTGTCATAGTGCCATAGTGTCATAGTGGCATAGTGCCATAGTGTCATAGTGTCATAGTGCCATAGTGTCATAGTGTCATAGTGTCATAGTGGCATACTGTCATAGTGTCATAGTGCCATAGTGGCATACTGTCATAGTGTCATAGTGTCATAGTGTCATAGTGTCATACTGTCATACTGTCATAGTGTCATAGTGTCATACTGTCATAGTGGCATACTGGCATAGTGTCATAGTGTCATAGTGTCATAGTGCCATAGTGGCATACTGTCATAGTGGCATACTGTCATAGTGCCATAGTGGCATACTGTCATAGTGTCATAGTGTCATAGTGGCATACTGTCATAGTGGCATACTGTCATAGTGTCATAGTGTCATAGTGTCATAGTGGCATACTGTCATAGTGGCATACTGTCATAGTGTCATAGTGCCATAGTGTCATAGTGGCATACTGTCATAGTGTCATAGTGTCATAGTGCCATAGTGTCATAGTGTCATAGTGCCATACTGTCATAGTGTCATAGTGCCATAGTGGCATACTGTCATAGTGTCATAGTGTCATACTGTCATAGTGTCATACTGTCATAGTGTCATACTGTCATAGTGGCATACTGGCATAGTGTCATAGTGTCATAGTGCCATAGTGGCATACTGTCATAGTGGCATACTGTCATAGTGCCATAGTGGCATACTGTCATAGTGTCATAGTGTCATAGTGGCATACTGTCATAGTGGCATACTGTCATACTGTCATAGTGTCATAGTGTCATAGTGCCATAGTGGCATACTGTCATACTGTCATAGTGTCATACTGGCATACTGTCATACTGTCATAGTGTCATAGTGTCATAGTGCCATAGTGGCATACTGTCATAGTGCCATAGTGTCATAGTGCCATAGTGCCATACTGCCATAGTGGCATACTGTCATAGTGTCATAGTGTCATAGTGCCATACTGTCATAGTGCCATAGTGCCATATTGTCATAGTGCCATAGTGCCATAGTGTCATAGTGTCATAGTGCCATAGTTCCATAGTGTCATAGTGTCATAGTGCCATAGTGCCATAGTGTCATAGTGCCATAGTGGCATAGTGCCATAGTGCCATAGTGTCATAGTGGCATAGTGGCATAGTGGCATAGTGGCATAGTGGCATACTGTCATAGTGGCATAGTGTCATAGTGCCATAGTGCCATAGTGTCATAGTGCCATAGTGTCATAGTGGCATACTGTCATAGTGTCATAGTGTCATAGTGCCATAGTGGCATACTGTCATAGTGTCATAGTGTCATAGTGGCATACTGTCATAGTGTCATAGTGGCATACTGTCATAGTGGCATACTGTCATAGTGTCATACTGTCATAGTGTCATAGTGGCATACTGTCATAGTGTCATAGTGTCATAGTGTCATAGTGCCATAGTGGCATACTGTCATAGTGTCATAGTGTCATACTGTCATAGTGGCATACTGTCATAGTGTCATAGTGGCATACTGTCATAGTGTCATAGTGTCATAGTGCCATAGTGCCATAGTGTCATAGTGCCATAGTGGCATAGTGTCATAGTGCCATAGTGCCATAGTGCCATAGTGGCATACTGTCATAGTGTCATAGTGTCATAGTGCCATAGTGGCATACTGTCAGTGTCATAGTGCCATGGTGTCATAGTACCATAGTGTCATAGTGGCATACTGTCATAGTGTCATAGTGTCATACTGTCATAGTGGCATAGTGGCATACTGTCATAGTGGCATAGTGTCATAGTGGCATAGTGTCATAGTGGCATAGTGTCATAGTGGCATACTGTCATAGTGTCATAGTGCCATAGTGGCATACTGTCATAGTGTCATAGTGTCATACTGTCATAGTGTCATACTGTCATAGTGTCATAGTGTCATAGTGGCATACTGTCATAGTGTCATAGTGTCATACTGTCATAGTGTCATACTGTCATAGTGTCATAGTGTCATACTGTCATAGTGTCATAGTGGCATACTGTCATAGTGGCATACTGTCATAGTGGCATACTGTCATAGTGTCATAGTGTCATACTGTCATAGTGTCATAGTGTCATAGTGCCATAGTGGCATACTGTCATAGTGGCATACTGTCATAGTGGCATACTGTCATAGTGGCATACTGTCATAGTGTCATAGTGTCATAGTGTCATAGTGTCATAGTGCCATAGTGGCATACTGTCATAGTGGCATACTGTCATAGTGTCATAGTGTCATACTGTCATACTGTCATAGTGTCATAGTGTCATAGTGCCATAGTGGCATACTGTCATAGTGGCATACTGTCATAGTGTCATACTGCCATAGTGTCATAGTGTCATACTGTCATAGTGTCATAGTCTCATACTGTCATAGTGGCATACTGTCATAGTGGCATACTGTCATAGTGTCATACTGTCATAGTGTCATAGTGTCATACTGTCATAGTGGCATACTGTCATAGTGTCATACTGTCATAGTGTCATAGTGGCATAGTGTCATACTGTCATAGTGTCATAGTGTCATACTGTCATAGTGGCATACTGTCATAGTGTCATACTGTCATAGTGTCATAGTGGCATAGTGTCATACTGTCATAGTGTCATAGTGTCATACTGTCATAGTGTCATAGTGGCATACTGTCATACTGTCATAGTGTCATAGTGGCATAGTGTCATACTGTCATAGTGTCATAGTGTCATACTGTCATAGTGTCATACTGTCATAGTGTCATAGTGGCATAGTGTCATACTGTCATAGTGTCATACTGTCATAGTGTCATAGTGGCATACTGTCATAGTGTCATACTGTCATAGTGTCATAGTGGCATACTGTCATAGTGTCATACTGTCATAGTGTCATACTGTCATAGTGTCATAGTGGCATAGTGTCATACTGTCATAGTGTCATAGTGTCATACTGTCATAGTGGCATACTGTCATAGTGTCATACTGTCATAGTGTCATAGTGGCATAGTGTCATACTGTCATAGTGTCATAGTGTCATACTGTCATAGTGTCATAGTGGCATACTGTCATACTGTCATAGTGTCATAGTGGCATAGTGTCATACTGTCATAGTGTCATACTGTCATAGTGTCATACTGTCATAGTGTCATAGTGGCATAGTGTCATACTGTCATAGTGTCATAGTGTCATACTGTCATAGTGGCATACTGTCATAGTGTCATACTGTCATAGTGTCATAGTGGCATACTGTCATAGTGTCATACTGTCATAGTGTCATAGTGGCATACTGTCATAGTGTCATACTGTCATAGTGTCATAGTGTCATACTGTCATAGTGGCATACTGTCATAGTGTCATACTGTCATAGTGTCATACTGTCATAGTGTCATAGTGCCATAGTGCCATAGTGTCATAGTGTCATAGTGCCATAGTGCCATCGTGTCATAGTGTCATAGTGCCATAGTGCCATAGTGTCATAGTGTCATAGTGTCATACTGTCATACTGTCATAGTGGCATACTGTCATAGTGTCATAGTGTCATACTGTCATAGTGGCATACTGTCATAGTGTCATACTGTCATAGTGTCATAGTGTCATACTGTCATAGTGGCATACTGTCATAGTGTCATACTGTCATAGTGTCATAGTGCCATAGTGCCATAGTGCCATAGTGCCATAGTGTCATAGTGCCATAGTGCCATAGTGCCATAGTGTCATAGTGCCATAGTGTCATAGTGTCATAGTGCCATAGTGTCATAGTGTCATACTGTCATACTGTCATAGTGGCATACTGTCATAGTGTCATACTGTCATAGTGTCATAGTGCCATAGTGCCATAGTGCCATAGTGTCATAGTGCCATAGTGTCATAGTGCCATAGTGCCATAGTGTCATAGTGCCATAGTGTCATAGTGTCATAGTGTCATAGTGCCATAGTGTCATAGTGGCATAGTGTCATAGTGTCATAGTGTCATAGTGTCATACTGTCATAGTGGCATACTGTCATAGTGTCATAGTGTCATAGTGTCATACTGTCATAGTGGCATACTGTCATAGTGTCATAGTGTCATAGTGTCATAGTGGCATACTGTCATAGTGGCATACTGTCATAGTGTCATAGTGTCATAGTGCCATAGTGCCATAGTGTCATAGTGTCATAGTGTCATACTGTCATAGTGTCATAGTGTCATAGTGTCATACTGTCATAGTGGCATACTGTCATAGTGTCATAGTGTCATAGTGGCATACTGTCATACTGTCATAGTGGCATACTGTCATAGTGTCATAGTGCCATAGTGCCATAGTGCCATAGTGTCATAGTGCCATAGTGTCATAGTGTCATAGTGCCATAGTGTCATAGTGTCATAGTGCCATAGTGTCATAGTGCCATAGTGTCATAGTGCCATAGTGTCATAGTGTCATAGTGTCATAGTGCCATAGTGCCATAGTGCCATAGTGTCATAGTGTCATAGTGCCATAGTGTCATAGTGTCATAGTGCCATAGTGTCATAGTGTCATAGTGTCATAGTGCCATAGTGTCATAGTGCCATAGTGTCATAGTGCCATAGTGTCATAGTGCCATAGTGCCATAGTGTCATAGTGCCATAGTGTCATAGTGTCATAGTGTCATAGTGCCATAGTGTCATAGTGTCATAGTGTCATACTGCCATAGTGTCATAGTGTCATAGTGCCATAGTGTCATAGTGTCATAGTGTCATACTGCCATAGTGTCATAGTGCCATAGTGTCATAGTGCCATAGTGTCATAGTGCCATAGTGTCATAGTGTCATAGTGTCATAGTGTCATACTGTCATAGTGTCATAGTGCCATAGTGTCATAGTGTCATAGTGCCATAGTGCCATAGTGCCATACTGTCATAGTGTCATAGTGCCATAGTGCCATAGTGCCATAGTGCCATAGTGTCATAGTGCCATACTGTCATAGTGTCATAGTGCCATAGTGCCATAGTGCCATACTGTCATAGTGTCATAGTGTCATAGTGCCATAGTGCCATAGTGTCATAGTGTCATAGTGCCATAGTGCCATCGTGTCATAGTGTCATAGTGCCATAGTGCCATAGTGTCATAGTGCCATAGTGCCATAGTGTCATAGTGCCATAGTGTCATAGTGCCATAGTGCCATAGTGCCATAGTGTCATAGTGCCATAGTGTCATAGTGCCATAGTGTCATAGTGCCATAGTGCCATAGTGCCATAGTGTCATAGTGTCATAGTGCCATAGTGTCATAGTGTCATAGTGGCATACTGTCATAGTGTCATAGTGTCATACTGTCATAGTGTCATAGTGCCACATGGAGACTCATGTTATATGAACAAACACTCTATACAGCAATACTATCACAATATAGAGCTTTTTCACATTTATTTTAACCAAAGAAAATCACACCTATTTTATAGCCTTCTTGGATACTTGAAAGTAGCCATATACTACCTAGAAAAATGTTGACAAATCTTCTGTCACAAAATCTTATAAAATGGGGTTATTTAGCCAAATACATATGAATTCTAGTGTCATCCATATAGGAATACCATTAGATAGATAGATAGATAGATAGATAGATAGATAGATAGATAGATAGATAGATAGATCAGGAACAGAGTTTTCTATTCAAGGGGAGCAGCTATAGCCTGACTCCGCCAGATGGGGCAGCAGAGAGTACACTGAGCAGCTAGCCTGTTGTATAGTTTGGCTCTACGGTCCAATCCAAGTTACATTATATCCTATATGAAGGACAAAAGAGACTTTTGATGCAGCTTTCTCAAACTATGGGACTGCAGCAGTAGCCAGCCGGCCACAGCAGGCAGGCAGGCAGGCAGGCAGGCGCACACACACGCACGTACACGCACACACACGCACACGCACGCACACGCACACAGGCAGGGTGCGTAGTGGCCGCTTGTGTCCACTGGGGGATGATCGAGCACCGCCTTGCGCGCTGCGGTACCCTATAGCTTCCTCTCTCTCCGCGGCTCTCACTCCATACAACGAGAGGAAACACGGAGGAGAGAGAGAGGGCAGCGGCAGACAGATGTGATGCCCAGACTCACCGTGTGGATGATAGGCTATCTCACATGTTGGGTCATCAACTTTCATTCATCCCCGCATCTTTTTGTAACTGGGCGGAGCGGATGCCCGGCGTCCGACTCGATGCACACCTGGGTTTCTTTTTCACCCCCCCCCCCCCACCCCCCCTCCCTCCCTTTTTAGGATGATGATGATTGCAAGCCAGAGGAGGATCGATGCATCTTTTTTTGCGGTAAAAAGGGGGGCGTGTGGCGTGTGATGATCGGATCCTGTTGAATTGAGAGACAAGACAAAAACGTCGACACTCAAAGCAAAAAAAAAAAGTGTTACATCCTCGAGGAGTGCGTCAGACAGACCGACACACACACAGTACGCACACAACACGGATATAGAGTTGATATGTTCGGTGGTTGGATACGGAGAAGGGATTTTAACATTCACCAAAAACAAGACGGGGATTTGGGATTTGGGAAAGGCAGGAGGAGGAATCGCATCCTGGTCTCGCCTGCCTCCAGCACAGCTTTGGGCCCCCTTCCTCCCTCCCTTCCTTCCTTCCTTCCTTCCAGATGTAAGTAAACGCCAGGATGATGTGTGGTTATTTGGACACAATGAATTGTGTGCGTAATAGCCTGCCACACATCATCTGTCTGTCTTCCATGCGCTTCTCCTTCTGATGTTCAGCATAAACAGAGCTGTATGTTCAGCAGCATAACAGACCTGCGTATAATAGCATAATAATATGAATAATACTAATAGGCCTTATTATAACATATCATATTATTATAGGCCTATATATTGCGTATTCTCCGTTTTTCTTTATAATAGTAAATGCGTAGTGGACTAGCTGCCCTGTCGCCAAAACAACAGGCATCAATGTTGAAAACATTTTTTTCATTTTGTCCTTTTGTTTTGTCTTTTTCTTTCTCTTCCAGCTCTCGAGGACGTCAGGCGAATTAAGTCAAAGTCAGCGGAGATAGCAAAAACACAAGATGTCATTTTATTATTATCATTATCATCACCATAAAATGGCAACCACGAGTGACCACTGACCACTAGCCTATACACCATCAGAGACTAAATAAAAAGAAGCAACGCATTTCTTTCGGCTGCAATAAGCGCCGCTGCATGGCGGAGAAACGAACCACCTGATGGGCACAACGAGGGCAGCGTTCTACAGGAGGTATCGATCCAGCAGAAGCTGCACTGGTGACGTGACTAAACATTAACGAGGAGAAGGACAGGAGGGACACTACAGGAGTTGGACTGACATCACAGCAGATGATCCATGATGTGATATGATATAGTAGCCTATACTTTTATTGTCAGCTCACATACAGCCATGTATGCATAACACATATAAACAGCGCTCCTCGCGTGGTGTCATTAAATATTGGAGAGCATAATCAATGAGAGGTTATTAATATCCAGCATGTTCCCGCGGAAGCATGCAGGAGAACCCCACGCGGAGGACCTTTAACGTCTAGAGCGTGATGCCACCTGTCGACACCCCATAGCCTCCTCCTCACGCCGCGCGTGCGTGCTTGGCTGCACACTTTCTAAGCTTTGCGCGCACGCGTACACACAACACACACACACACACACACACACACACACACACACACACACTGACGCACGCACGCACGCGGACACTGAGAGGGTGGTCGTGGGTGCTGGGTGGGTGGGTGGGTGGTGTGTGGTCGGTGGGGACGCGACCATGGAGTTAGCCATGGTGGGCGCGGACGGGTGCAACAGTCACCTGCCCTACGGGTTCGCTGCCCAGGCGGCGCGCGGGAAGAAGTGTGCGGCGGCGGCCGAAGAGGGAGGAGGTGGAGGTGGAGGGGAGGAGGCAGGAGGAGACGCACACCTCCTTCACAACCAGCAGCAGCATCGCACCGCCTCTTCGTCGTCCAACGCCAACAACAGTAGCGGCGGCTCGCGCCCCTCCTCCTCTTCCTCCTCCTCCTCTAGTTCCAACTCTTGCTCCAACTCCAACTCCAACTCCTCCACCTCCTCCACCTCCTCCTCCTCCTCCTCCTCGCCACTCGAGCCCGACCAAGTTCTCAGAGAGCGGAAGAAGCAACAAGCAGCAGTAGGAGGAGGAGGAGGAGGAGGCTGGAGACGGAGCCACCGGCACCACCACCACCGGGGCCGATCGTCAAGAGGAGGGACACTCGGCGGCGGCCAGTCGGAGCTGGCGCTGCTCGGATCCCAGGACGACATGATGATAGAGGAGGAAGAGGAGGAGGAGGAGGAGGAGGGGGGGGAGGAGGCCGGGGAGGGAGGAGGAGAACGGGACGAGCAGCAGGAGGAGGAGGAGGAGGAGAAGAGGAGGAGGAGGAGGAGGAGCAGACGCTCGTCGAGTTTCCTCCTGTGCCACCACAGCAGCAACATGGATGAGGAGGAGACGCGGCGTCCTCGCTCCGGCTACGGGAGCGCCTACAGCGACTACGGCTGCTGCGAGCGCGTCGTCATCAACGTGTCGGGGCTGCGGTTCGAGACGCAGCTCAAGACCCTCTCGCAGTTCCCCGAGACGCTGCTCGGCGACCCCGACAAGCGCATCCGCTACTTCGACCCGCTGCGCAACGAGTACTTCTTCGACCGCAACCGGCCGAGCTTCGACGCCATCCTCTACTTCTACCAGAGCGGCGGGCGTCTCAAGCGACCCGCCAGCGTGCCCTTCGACGTCTTCAGCGAGGAGGTCAAGTTCTACGAGCTGGGCGACGACGTCGTGCTCAAGTTCCGCGAGGACGAGGGCTTCGTGAAGGAGGTGGAGAAGCCGCTGCCCCGCGACGAGTTCAAGCGGCAGATCTGGCTGCTGTTCGAGTACCCGGAGAGCTCCAGCCCGGCGCGGGGGATTGCCGTGGTGTCCGTGCTGGTCATAGTCATCTCCATAGGTAGGTACAGGCTAGCCTATGTGTTCAGCGGTGGAAAACAATGAAACAACACTCTGTTTAAGTGAAAAGTCCGACATTCTACATTTATTTGAGTAAAAGTATATAGGCTACGGCTACAAAAGTATTGGCATCAACAGCTTCTTATGCAGAACATCCACGTTTTTCAAATGTATTAAAAATCCTTTGAAAATAGCAGATCTATACAAGCTCACACAATTACACGCATTGTGAGCTTGTAGATCAAATGGCCAAAATGTAGGCTATAGGCCTAGGGCTGAAGCCAAGTGTTAAATTGATGTTTTGTAATAGGCCTAATACAAATCTAAAAAGTATCTATATAGTAGCCTATAACTAAAGTTCTGAAAACAAATAAATAGTGAAGTAAAAGTACAATATTTGCCCCTGAGATGTAGCGGAGTATAGCCTATAGGAGTAAAAGTACAGGAATTTGAAGTAAAGTAAAATACCTCAAAATTGTACTTATGTGTACAGTACTCGAGTACATGTACTTTGTTACTTTAGAGCTATGTTTGATATACATGATCCTATAGGATCATTCATGTGTATATATATATGTGTGTGTATATATATATATATATATATATATATATATATATATATATATATATATATGAGGGTTTTTGAGTGGTGTAAACCACTCCTACAACTGGCTTTGTTAGTGCAAAAAAAATGAACATAGCAACCATGCTCATTTTTTCTGCACAGAAAAAAAACCCTGTTCACCCGGGTGTGATTTAATTACGTCAGACATGATTTCATTACGTCAGACAGGCTATATAAGACCTTACACCACTCAGTTCACACGGGTGTGATTTCTTTTATATTGTAGGCTTACAATGCAATGCTTTATGTAAGGGATAATATCTGCCTAGGTGGTCATTGTCGGGAGATAATTCACCTTTAGGGTGATTAACCACCTCCAACGAGATATTTCCTTGCTTGCGGTAATGAAAAGTAACCTATTGTGTCGCGCTGCCCACCTGCAGCACTGTCGCAAAACAAGGAAGTGAGTTGATCAAATAGAATCCATTTTCGGGTAGGCTACTGCTTCATCTATTTCTCGCTCAAATGTTTTCAAAAACATTTTTGAGATCAATGTTTAGCTGTAAATGACATTGTGTGTCACTAGTGTGTGTGTGTGTGTGTGTGTGTGTGTGTGTGTGTGTGTGTGTGTGTGTGTGTGTGTGTGTGTGTGTGTGTGTGTTTACATGGCTGTCATGTTGGAGTCAGCAGTAAATCAAGCGGTGCGCAGCAGGTGCTTCGAGGGTTGGATTAGGCATCGGCCTGTTATCAGAAATAACATACGGCGACTGACCAATCAGAATCAAGCATTCAAGCAAGCAATGTAATAAATGTTGTATATGTCTCATCTATCATAGTCATTTTCTGTCTGGAGACGCTGCCGGAGTTCAGGGACGAGAAGGAGTACCTGCAGCCCAAGACGGGCAACTCGTCCCTGGAGCCGGACCACGGCTTCACGCCGTTCAACGACCCCTTCTTCATCGTGGAGACAGTGTGCATCATTTGGTTCTCCTTCGAGATCATCGTGCGGTTCTTCGCCTGTCCGAGCAAGACAGACTTCTTTAAGAACATCATGAACAGCATTGACATTGTGTCCATTTTGCCTTACTTCATCACGCTGGGCACGGACCTGGCACAGCACCAGGGGGACAGCAACGGCCAGCACGCCATGAGCTTCGCCATCCTGAGAATTATCCGCCTGGTCCGAGTGTTCCGCATCTTCAAGCTGTCCAGGCACTCCAAAGGTCAGTGGTGGAAAGCTACTCAAGTTTGACCTACTCAAGTTTCTGCACCTTTAAGAACAATTTCGAGAAACCTTTACATTTTAGGACTACTTGAGTATTGTTTGATAGCCAGCCTACCTTTACTCCATTACATCTCAGAGGTATTGAACACCTGTAGTTACTAGTTAGCTTAGGCTACTTTTTATTACTACTATTAAAACAAAAACAAAACGTAATTAATTTAACCCATTTAGACCTGAGGCCGATTCTAAAAACACCATCTAATAGAGCACCGAAGTCCTGACGTCACTGTCAGTAGAGGGCGTCAGTCCACAGGTTCATGTACTTTTTATTTGCATTGTAATCTCCATAGGGGGATTTTAGATCGCCTCATATAAGAACTGTGTTTGAAAAATAAACTCATATGGATATGAAGCATCGACTGAAGGTGGAAATGTACAAATATACCCAAAGAGTAACAAAATAAGCGTTAGAAACGAGTCAAACAACCCAGAGACTACATTTCCGGGTAGGCGGGTGGCTGCATCTGCCCGTCGCACAACAGTACGTTTATTTTTATTTTATTGATATTTAATGTTTCGTGGTTAGTACGAGTCGAGTCACCACCAGCTGAGCTTACGTCAACGAGGAATCTCAGGAACGCAATGTGTTGACAGCTGGGCGTGACGTATATGCTCAGCGACATTGCCTTCATATGTAGTTTCAAGGCTTTTGTGGCCACATTAATTCCATTTTCTCCAGAAACTGGCTGTATAAAATATGAATGGACATCATTAACGACGCACAGCCACTCCCCTGACAGAAAGGCCGGGGTGGTCGGTTTATTTTTCAAACACAGTTCTTATATGAAGCGACCTAAAATCGCCCTATGGAGATTTCAATGCAAATAAAAAAATACATGAACCTGTGTGTTGGTGCCCTCTACTGAAAGTGACGTCAGACTTCGGTGCTCTATACCTACGTTTTCTGAAAACCGTCAAATTGTTATTTAAAATAAATAAATAAAGACAAAAAGTCGCATGTACTGTATAGCAACTAAAGAGACAGAGGTTGCTCCAGGTATACATGTATATAAGGTATTTAGGGTATGTTATTTATATAATAACAGGTATACATGTATATAAGGTATTTAGGGTATGTTATTTATATAACAACAGGTATACATGTATATAAGGTATTTAGGGTATGTTATTTATATAATAACAGGTATACATGTATATAAGGTATTTAGGGTATGTTATTTATATAATAACAGGTATACATGTATATAAGGTATTTAGGGTATGTTATTTATATAATAACAGGTATACATGTATATAAGGTATTTAGGGTATGTTATTTATATAATAACAGGTATACATGTATATAAGGTATTTAGGGTATGTTATTTATATAATAACAGGTTTACATGTATATAAGGTATTTAGGGTATGTTATTTATATAACAACAGGTATACATGTATATAAGGTATTTAGGGTATGTTATTTATATAATAACAGGTATACATGTATATAAGGTATTTAGGGTATGTTATTTATATAACAACAGGTATACATGTATATAAGGTATTTAGGGTATGTTATTTATATAATAACAGGTATACATGTATATAAGGTATTTAGGGTATGTTATTTATATAATAACAGGTATACATGTATATAAGGTATTTAGGGTATGTTATTTATATAACAACAGGTATACATGTATATAAGGTATTTAGGGTATGTTATTTATATAACAACAGGTATACATGTATATAAGGTATTTAGGGTATGTTATTTATATAATAACAGGTATACATGTATATAAGGTATTTAGGGTATGTTATTTATATAATAACAGGTATACATGTATATAAGGTATTTAGGGTATGTTATTTATATAATAACAGGTATACATGTATATAAGGTATTTAGGGTATGTTATTTATATAATAACAGGTATACATGTATATAAGGTATTTAGGGTATGTTATTTATATAATAACAGGTATACATGTATATAAGGTATTTAGGGTATGTTATTTATATAATAACAGGTATACATGTATATAAGGTATTTAGGGTATGTTATTTATATAATAACAGGTATACATGTATATAAGGTATTTAGGGTATGTTATTTATATAATAACAGGTATACATGTATATAAGGTATTTAGGGTATGTTATTTATATAATAACAGGTATACATGTATATAAGGTATTTAGGGTATGTTATTTATATAATAACAGGTATACATGTATATAAGGTATTTAGGGTATGTTATTTATATAATAACAGGTATACATGTATATAAGGTATTTAGGGTATGTTATTTATATAATAACAGGTATACATGTATATAAGGTATTTAGGGTATGTTATTTATATAATAACAGGTATACATGTATATAAGGTATTTAGGGTATGTTATTTATATAACAACAGGTATACATGTATATAAGGTATTTAGGGTATGTTATTTATATAACAACAGGTATACATGTATATAAGGTATTTAGGGTATGTTATTTATATAACAACAGGTATACATGTATATAAGGTATTTAGGGTATGTTATTTATATAATAACAGGTATACATGTATATAAGGTATTTAGGGTATGTTATTTATATAATAACAGGTATACATGTATATAAGGTATTTAGGGTATGTTATTTATATAATAACAGGTATACATGTATATAAGGTATTTAGGGTATGTTATTTATATAATAACAGGTATACATGTATATAAGGTATTTAGGGTATGTTATTTATATAATAACAGGTATACATGTATATAAGGTATTTAGGGTATGTTATTTATATAATAACAGGTATACATGTATATAAGGTATTTAGGGTATGTTATTTATATAATAACAGGTATACATGTATATAAGGTATTTAGGGTATGTTATTTATATAACAACAGGTATACATGTATATAAGGTATTTAGGGTATGTTATTTATATAATAACAGGTATACATGTATATAAGGTATTTAGGGTATGTTATTTATATAACAACAGGTATACATGTATATAAGGTATTTAGGGTATGTTATTTATATAATAACAGGTATACATGTATATAAGGTATTTAGGGTATGTTATTTATATAATAACAGGTATACATGTATATAAGGTATTTAGGGTATGTTATTTATATAATAACAGGTATACTTCAGAAACATGCCTACCAATAATGATTGGTCCTTACTAATGTAAATGATACGATGGCTATCCCCGGTCATCTGCCAAGAGAAAAGCCTGGTCACAACTTAACCCATTTAGGCCTGACGTCGAAATAAAAAAAAAGTCTTCTGAAAGAATATATATTCAAAGATGTGTGCCTCATTTTCACGATATTTCAAAAATAGCAGACCTACAAGCTCATAGCGCGCCACTCGGTGGCGCGCTATGAGCTTGTAGATCTGCTATAGATCCGCTATAGATCCGCTAAGTACAACATAATGCTTTAGTTAAAACACCAAAATGGGTTACTAATTTCTGCTTTGATCCATTCATAAATATGATAAATAAATGGGTAAATAAATATATGAGAGTAGAATATGATAAAAACAAGTTTTTGTTTGACTATTTAATATATTTGTAAAGTAACCGGAAGTTACGTCATCACTCCAATATTGCGGAGGCACTGGGCACTTTGGTTGTTACTAAATGGGACCTAATGGGAGTGTCGCCTCTTTATATAGAATCTCTTTGCGTCTCATTGGTGCACTGTGGACAGTTGAGAAACATGCCTACAAATGACATCATCGATGAGGATTCCAAGCTAATGGAAACTACAGCCTTTCTCTTCCTGGAATGTCAAATGCACACTGGCATCTGTTCTTGCAATGATCATAATGATAATGATAATAATAGTATTAATTAGGGATGCATGATATAATCAGCCACAAAAATACCATATCGGTATCGAGTCGGTCTCAAAATAATCCTGATTATTTTCACAGATATTGATGACGCAATAATAATGTGACCATCAATGGCTCGCAGAGCAGCCAGTCTCGGACACTTCAGCTCAGATTGACCATAAACCATTTATTGCAAAGCTATTGCATGTTAGTATGGCGGTGTGGCTCTGCTCATGTGATATCAGATAATCTGTGTACAGAGACACAGGTCTGATATCAACGACCCCCCCAGAGCAGAGCCAAAGATACAATAATTCCATGTGCAAAATACACAGTAATAACACATCAACACATGATTCAACACAATGAATCTACACAATCACAAACAATCAAATAATATCCCATAACCCCTGGACTAAGAACTACAGGGAGGAGGCCGGGGAGGTGGGGCTGAACGAGCTGCTTTGACATCTCAGCATGAAGAATGAGTAGTGATCTGAGCTCAGTAGGGACCTCAGTAATCTAGGATAGCAGGTAAACGATGAACATAGCATCAGTCTCTAAACAGTACAATATTAAATAATAATAATAATAATAATAATAATAATCTGTGCATTGAACCTCCTTGCATGACTTCCCACACAGGTCTGCAGATCCTGGGCCACACGCTGCGCGCCTCCATGCGCGAGCTGGCGCTGCTCATCTTCTTCCTGGTGATCGGCGTCATCCTGTTCTCCAGCGCCGTCTACTTCGCCGAGGCCGACGAGCCCACGTCGCAGTTCACCAGCATCCCGGACGCCTTCTGGTGGGCCGTGGTCACCATGACCACCGTGGGCTACGGCGACATGAAGCCCATCACCGTCGGCGGCAAGATCGTGGGCTCGCTGTGCGCCATCGCCGGTGTGCTGACCATCGCGCTGCCCGTGCCCGTCATCGTGTCCAACTTCAACTACTTCTACCACCGAGAGACGGACAACGAGCCGCAGACGCCGGCGGCCGTGGAGAGCCTGCCGCCGGGCGTGTGCCCCTACTTCCCCGACTTCCTGCGGAAGTTCAAGGGGTCGCCGTCGGGGTCGTCGCTGGGCGACAAGGGGGAGTACATGGAGATGGAGGAGGGGGTGACGGAGTCCCTGTGCGGGCTGGACAAGAGCCCCAGTAAAGGCAACGGGACGGACATCATCAGCCGGAGGAACAGTAACACTAAGGCCGTCCAGACGGACGTGTGACCACAGAGAGACGCGGTCCTCGCGTTTAGCAGCGACCCGTTAGAACACACACAGCAGGTGGTCCGGTCACACCCTCTAGCACACACGTTTTAACGCACATGTTACAACACCTCGCTTGTGCACGCCGACGCACACACGCACGCACACGCCGACGCACACACACACACACACACACGCCGACGCACACACACACACACACACACACACACATGCACGCACACGCACACACACACACGCACACACACACACACACACACACACACACACACACACACACACACACACACACATATAGGTATATATCCCATTAAGACCTGAGGGCGAATCTACAAATTCCTTCTAAATCAGTAGTTCTGAAACTTTAAGAGCTTTTATTTATATATATATATATATATATATATATATATATATATATATATACTATATAGTATAGTATATCTGCTATTTGTGAATAGCCAGCGCTAAAAATTACATTAGCTTCTTTCTCGGTTTTAATGGAATATATATATATATATATATATATATATATATATATATATTTATTTTGCACGCACGCACACACACACACACACACACACACACACACACACACACACACACACACACACACACACACACACACACACACAATTTATACAAGTATGCATTGCACACAGTACAGTAGTACATTCCCCAAATACAATACAATGTTGCATTTTCATTGTGGCTGCTTTAGAACAGATAGATCAGAATGACAAAACGTACCATAGGTATAGTCTCACCAAAATTTGCTTCTCACAATTTATGACCAACGTCTTGCCCGATGGGTCAGTCGGTTCCCCTTGACCCATGTGGGCTTCCAGTCGGTTCCCCTTGACCCATGTGGGCTTCCAGTCGGTTCCCCTTGACCCATGTGGGCTTCCAGTCGGTTCCCCTTGACCCATGTGGGCTTCCAGTCGGTTCCCCTTGACCCATGTGGGCTTCCAAATGTACCCGATGGGTCAGTCGGTTCCCGTTGACCCATGGGTCAGTCGGTTCCCCTTGACCCATGTGGGCTTCCAGTCGGTTCCCCTTGACCCATGTGGGTCCAAATGTAACATTATGAAACCTAGAATATGGACGGCAGTGGTGGAAAAAAAGTACTACTTTTTTTTTTTTTTTTGTAAAAGTATCAATACTGCAATGTAAAAATACTCTGTTACAAGTAAAAGTCCAGAATTCTAAATTGACTTGAGTAAAAGTACAAAAGTATTGGTATCAAAATGTACTTAAAGTACTAAAAAGTAAAAAGTACTCATTATGCAGAAAGTCCCATTTCAAAAGTTTTCAAATGTTTAAATATCTTTTGAAAACAGCAGATCTACAAACTCACAATGTGTCGTTCGGCTATTTTCAAATGGCGGAAATGTATGTATGTTTTGTAATAATCAAAACCTGCAAAGTAACTACAGTAGTAACTAAACATTTTAATGTTAATAATTGTAGTGGAGTAAAAGTACAACATTTTCCGCCGAGATGTAGTGGAGTAGAAGTAAAAGTATTGAAAATTTGAATTACTCAAGTAAAGTAATAATACCTCAAAATTGTACTTACTGTAAGTACGTTACTTTCCACCACTGACGGACGGAGAGAAGAAAGACAGGCTAATGCATTCGCACTTTGAGTTTCAGTTGTCAATAACAAGAAAGAAAGAGAGCGCGATAATTTTTGCTGTTTATGCAATAAAGTCAAATTTGTTTGCACTAATTATGTAAACTCTGCTGGGGTTTCTGACGGACTTCGACGTTTGTGCAGTTGAGACAGAATCTGTAGGCCATTAGTCATTCCTCCAGGGACCTCTTTAGGTGAAGAATGTGGATATTTATATTATTATGACTTTTATCTTCACCTCGGAAGACGTCAAACTGGTTTCCATGGCGCGTTCGTCAATAGTTCCAGGATTAGGCTAATAATAATAATAATAATATCTGTGTCTGAAGTAACATATTACTGTGTTATTATAAGCAAATGACAACATTCAGTGAAGTCAAGAAAAACTAGGGCTAGAAGTAAATTCTATACACATACAACGTTTTCTCCCCACAAAATAGGCCAAACTAAGCCTTGTGTCCACTGACCGTGACAAGCCAAGCACAGGATTCGTCTCTGGTCTAAGTTTCATTGCTCTGAGAGAAAAATGACTTGAATGGAGATGTTTTTCAAGGTCCCATGGTCTCTCCTCTCCTACTCCTGTCCTCAGTGTCATAATTATAAAACCACCTCAATGTGACAATATCCCTTTACACATGGATGTGTAATATCCCTTTACACATGGATGTGTAATATCCCTTTACACATGGATGTGTAATATCCCTTTACACATGGATGTGTAATATCCCTTTACACATGGATGTGTAATATCCCTTTACACATGGATGTGTAATATCCCTTTACACATGGATGCCGGCCGGAGGGGAATAAAGCTGCGGTAGAAATGACTCCTATAACCGAGAGGGGCTGGCAGGCAAACCTCTCTTATTGTCTGCTGGAACCTCCTTGCACAAACGTTGTTTTTCCGCTGGAGGACTGTGGCTGTCGTCTCTCCCAGCTCGCAAGAGGATCCACTGCTACCAAGAGAATGTCTTCCATGGTATGTACCCCATCTTTGTTGTTGTTGTTGTTGTTGTTGTGTTAATTTCATTAATTTAACTCAGAGTGTACATGGTCCATGCGGTTTGATTTGTACATTCTGAGTTATACAAACATGCACAGAAATCTGGTTCCAGTTCCAGAGTTAAAGATAGGGAGTAAGGGTATATTATCAGAGTTAAAGGTAGGGAGTAAAGGTATATTATTAGAGTTAAAGGTAGGGAGTAAGGGTATATTATTACAGTTAAAGGTAGGGAGTAAGGGTATATTATTAGAGTTAAAGGTAGGGAGTAAGGGTATATTATTAGAGTTAAAGGTAGGGAGTAAAGGTGGTTGCACACCGGCCGCGTTTTTCGGAAAACCGATGGAGAAACGCCGCTAAAAATCCGAATTTGCATTCGATTGGCGCCCGGTGTGTGGAGACCTTTAGGGTATATTCTTTACGCCCGGTGTGTGGAGACCTTTAGGGTATATTCTATAGTTCCGGTGTCTGGAGACCTTTAGGGTATATTCTTTACGCCCGGTGTGTGGAGACCTTTAGGGTATATTCCCGGTGTGTGGAGACCTTTAGGGTATATTCTTTACGTCCGGTGTGTGGAGACCTTTAGGGTATATTCCCGGTGTGTGGAGACCTTTAGGGTATATTCTTTACGCCCGGTGTGTGGAGACCTTTAGGGTATATTCTTTGCGCCCGGTGTGTGGAGACCTTTAGGGTATATTCTTTGCGCCCGATGTGTGGAGACCTTTAGGGTATATTCTTTACGCCCGGTGTGTGGAGACCTTTAGGGTATATTCTTTGCGCCCGATGTGTGGAGACCTTTAGGGTATATTCTTTACGCCCGGTGTGTGTAGACCTTTAGGGTATATTCGGTGTGTGGAGACCTTTTAGGGTATATTCTCCCGGTGTGTGGAGACCTTTAGGGTATATTCCCGGTGTGTGGAGACCTTTAGGGTATATTCCCGGTGTGTGGAGACCTTTAGGGTATATTCTCCCGGTGTGTGGAGACCTTTAGGGTATATTCTCCCGGTGTGTGGAGACCTTTAGGGTATATTCCCGGTGTGTGGAGACCTTTAGGGTATATTCTTTACACCCGGTGTGTGGAGACCTTTAGGGTATATTCTTTACACCCGGTGTGTGGAGACCTTTAGGGTATATTCTTTACGCCCGGTGTGTGGAGACCTTTAGGGTATATTCTTTACGCCCGAGTGTACATGGTCCATGCGGTTTGATTTGTACATTCTGAGTTATACAAACATGCACAGAAATCTGGTTCCAGTTCCAGAGTTAAAGATAGGGAGTAAGGGTATATTATCAGAGTTAAAGGTAGGGAGTAAAGGTATATTATTAGAGTTAAAGGTAGGGAGTAAGGGTATATTATTACAGTTAAAGGTAGGGAGTAAGGGTATATTATTAGAGTTAAAGGTAGGGAGTAAGGGTATATTATTAGAGTTAAAGGTAGGGAGTAAAGGTGGTTGCACACCGGCCGCGTTTTTCGGAAAACCGATGGAGAAACGCCGCTAAAAATCCGAATTTGCATTCGATTGGCGCCCGGTGTGTGGAGACCTTTAGGGTATATTCTTTACGCCCGGTGTGTGGAGACCTTTAGGGTATATTCTATAGTTCCGGTGTCTGGAGACCTTTAGGGTATATTCTTTACGCCCGGTGTGTGGAGACCTTTAGGGTATATTCCCGGTGTGTGGAGACCTTTAGGGTATATTCTTTACGTCCGGTGTGTGGAGACCTTTAGGGTATATTCCCGGTGTGTGGAGACCTTTAGGGTATATTCTTTACGCCCGGTGTGTGGAGACCTTTAGGGTATATTCTTTGCGCCCGGTGTGTGGAGACCTTTAGGGTATATTCTTTGCGCCCGATGTGTGGAGACCTTTAGGGTATATTCTTTACGCCCGGTGTGTGGAGACCTTTAGGGTATATTCTTTGCGCCCGATGTGTGGAGACCTTTAGGGTATATTCTTTACGCCCGGTGTGTGTAGACCTTTAGGGTATATTCGGTGTGTGGAGACCTTTTAGGGTATATTCTCCCGGTGTGTGGAGACCTTTAGGGTATATTCCCGGTGTGTGGAGACCTTTAGGGTATATTCCCGGTGTGTGGAGACCTTTAGGGTATATTCTCCCGGTGTGTGGAGACCTTTAGGGTATATTCTCCCGGTGTGTGGAGACCTTTAGGGTATATTCCCGGTGTGTGGAGACCTTTAGGGTATATTCTTTACACCCGGTGTGTGGAGACCTTTAGGGTATATTCTTTACACCCGGTGTGTGGAGACCTTTAGGGTATATTCTTTACGCCCGGTGTGTGGAGACCTTTAGGGTATATTCTTTACGCCCGGTGTGTGGAGACCTTTAGGGTATATTCTTTACGCCCGGTGTGTGTAGACCTTTAGGGTATATTCTTTACGCCCGGTGTGTGGAGACCTTTAGGGTATATTCTTTACGCCCGGTGTGTGTAGACCTTTAGGGTATATTCGGTGTGTGGAGACCTTTAGGGTATATTCTCCCGGTGTGTGGAGACCTTTAGGGTATATTCTTTACGCCCAGTGTGTGGAGACCTTTAGGGTATATTCCCGGTGTGTGGAGACCTTTAGGGTATATTCTTTGGTTAAAAGGTTGGTTTAAACTAAAGGTTAAACCACTTTATCTGATAGCAATCATTGCAATAGAGATGTCTCCCTGTCTCTCCAACTCTTTAATAAACAGAAAATAGGCTAAATTTTCAGGTGGGTGGCCAAATTTCAGCAGATAAGGAGAAAGTACCCATTCATCACCTTCATGCTTATAGTGGTCCAGGTTGAATCTGTATCCTGTGTCTGAGATTGGATAAAATTGGTATCCTGACCTGAAAATGCATTTTCTGTTTAATAAAGAGCTATCTGGACAGACATGGAGGCTCCTGTTACTGAGCACAACAAACAGTCTATGGCAATGACTAGCCTGGCTAGTGGCTACTATCAAAGCTATAGAGCTATTTAACACTTTAACTAAAGAAAATCACTTACCCTGCCATTAACTATATTAACTCTCTAATAACTTGTATTCATTGATGGTGGAAAGAGCCTGTGTGTAGATAATAATCTAATATGATGTGTGTAGTTCTTTATAGATCTAGCCTCTTCATTTTTATCTCAAAGTGCACCAGATTGAAGCATTTTCATCGCAAATTAAAAAAAAAATCTGGAGCCCAGGGGGGGAAGCCCCCCCCGGGACCCCCCCTGGCGGGGCAGTGCTATCATTCCAATATTGCATATGACCAGCTGAGTCATAGAACTGACACTGCCTGCTTGATTTAGCAACACAATATGATTTTTGAGTGGTGTAAACCACTCCTACAACTGGCTTTGTTAGTGCAGAAAAAATGAGCATGGTTGCTATGTTCACCCTGTTCACCCGGGTGTGATTTCATTATTGAGTGGTGTAAACCACTCCTACAACTGGCTTTGTTAGTCTGTGCAGAAAAAATGAGCATGGTTGCTATGTTCACCCTGTTCACCCGCGTGTGATTTCATTACGTCAGACATGATTTCATTATGTCAGACAGGCTATATAAGACCTTACACCACTCAGTTCACACGGGTGTGATTTTTTTAAATATATATCATATTGAAAAAAAAAAAAACCTTTTTATTTTTTTTATTTTATTTTTGCCCCCTCAAAAATCTCAATTGACCCCTCAGTCATTTCATCCTGGCGCCGGGCCTGTATAGGGTTCCCCAATAGGCGGCCCGCGGGCCATTTGCGGCCCGCGGAGCACCCCCTTGTGGCCCCTGGAAGAATTTCCCAAAAAAAAAAGAAAAAAACATTTTTTATTTTGTTTTCGGGGTGTGTCCCAGATATAAATGGCATTAAATGGGGGTCAGTAACCTATGCATGTCAAACTGAGCACCCCCTCAAGGACCACTGGTGGTCCCCGGAACACTGGTTGAGAACAAAAATAGTCAAAAATGGCCCTTGAGGAAAATTAATTGGGGAACCCTGGGCCTATAATATTAGGCTAATTTAGTCCCTGTGCATATTGTTTTCAGTCATTTTACAATGTCACCCCATTAAAGCATAATAAATGAATAGGCCCTCGGCAACAAAGAAGGGCGCTTGCATGCGTGCATAAACGTGAGTTATTCTGAGCCACAAATGACACACTCGATTTTACTCAGCGTCGCTGATAGCGTTCGATAATCATGTTAAAAATGGGACATCTTTTTTGATTGACTGACGTCAGAAATGCACAGTGCATGGTAATTATATTTGTACTAATCTTCCAAAAAGATAGAACACAAAAAAAGCTAGAATTATTCCCATTCTCCCTTGAGTGTAAATATGTGTGTGCCTTGTGTTGGGGGGGGACAGAAAAATCAATAATCAAATAAATCAATATTGAGACTGGCCTTGACGACCATGCAGTCGCCCTGTATAAAGAGAGACTGGCCTTGACGACCATGCAGTCGCCCTGTATAAAGAGAGACTGGCCTTGACGACCATGCAGTCGCCCTGTATAAAGAGAGACTGGCCTTGACGACCATGCAGTCGCCCTGTATAAAGAGAGACTGGCCTTGACGACCATGCAGTCGCCCTGTATAAAGAGAGACTTGACGACCATGCAGTCGCCCTGTATAAAGAGAGACTTGACGACCATGCAGTCGCCCTGTATAAAGAGAGACTTGACGACCATGCAGTCGCCCTGTATAAAGAGAGACTTGACGACCATGCAGTCGCCCTGTATAAAGAGAGACTTGACGACCATGCAGTCGCCCTGTATAAAGAGAGACTTGACGACCATGCAGTCGCCCTGTATAAAGAGAGACTGGCCTTGACGACCATGCAGTCGCCCTGTATAAAGAGAGACTTGACGACCATGCAGTCGCCCTGTATAAAGAGAGACTTGACGACCATGCAGTCGCCCTGTATAAAGAGAGACTTGACGACCATGCAGTCGCCCTGTATAAAGAGAGACTACATTAGGCAAGAACAAAAGCATGGGAATACATCACATATATATTCCCATGCTTTTGTTCTATGACCTTGTTGAGCTGTTGGTATATGCTTTTATCCACGCAACTTTATCTTAGGTCCTAGATTCACAGCATGATGTAGACCAGTTTGTTCTCAAACATTGTATCTTCCAGACCAGAACTGTGCACCCCTTACATTCTGATGTGGAATTACTCAACCGAGTGCTTTGCTTTTGCTTTCTTCTTCAAGTTCTCAAACATTGTCATGTCAAGGACCCCGATATTATGAATTTGGCCATGGACCTCCATTTGAAAATATGTTGTACAAGAGACCCCCATGAGGGAAGAAAACAAAATCTAAATATTAAAAGAAAACTAAAGGTATCTACGTTTTTCAAGATTCTTCAAAAATAACAGATCTACACGGCTAAAGCACGTTGCAATGCGATGCTTGTTCCCTCTGGTGGCGGGCCGGTGGTGTTGCAGACAGACAGACAGACAGACAGACAGACAGACATACAGACAGACAGACAGACAGACAGACAGTTTAGGCCAGCTTCTATAGTTAGTGCTCACTGCGTTCGCAATAATACCAATAATACCAATAATAATACTACTAATAATACATAGGATTTATATAGCATTTTTTTGGTATAAATATGGATTGAAGGTTGAAGTGGTTAAACAGATTTTGATGCTATCTTAACTATTTTGCTGGGGACCTCCTGGAACCCCTCAGTGGGGTCTGGTGACCCCCAGGGGACCTTGAGGGGGTTGCAGGGGGTCCGCAGAAAAATGAGGAACAGTTTGAAGCACTTTCCAGCTATTTCACTATAGCAGTTTAATATCAGATCTACAAGCTCTTGTGAGCTTGTAGATCTGATATTTTCGAAACATCTTTATAAATGTGGACACAGTTTCCCTGGCACAAAACCGTTTCAAATGGGGGTCTGTGGGCAAACAGATACATATAAACGTGGAGGAGAGGTCCTTGAAATGAAAATGTTTGAGAAGTAGTGATGTAGAAAACGGCTTCAGACTGAGGTCAAACAACCCCCCCACAGTTAAAATGGTAAATAAAAATGGTAAATGGTGCATTTATATAGCGCCTTTATCCAAGGCGCTTTACATAGATTGTGCATTACATTCACCGATTGCAGCGGAAGCCATGCAAGGTACCAACCAGCACATCGGGAGCAATTTGGGGTTCAGTGTCTTGCCCAAGGACACGTCGACATGTAGACAGGAGGAGCCGGGATTCGAACCGCCGACCCATGGATCATTGGACGACCTGCTCTACCTCCTGAGCCACAGTCGCCCCAGTTTAACTAAACTTATGAAGCAAGCAGAGCATTGAGAAAGATAAACAGCACTGAGGCTGGATACTTTATCTTGGAGGTCACAGTGTGTGGAGTATTGGTGTTGGAGGGGGGTTAGAGGGGTGTTGTGGAGGAGATGTCATGTAGCTTACACTTATAATCAGGGCCAGATTAATGCTCAAGGAGGACCCTGGGCCAATTATCTACCTCCCAGCCTGGCCTTTCGCTACCCACAATGGGCAGTCGATCCACCTGTCAGGCAAGCTCACTACTGCAGCATTACGTTACAGTCTATAACCTACACTATTTACGTGATATTTGTATTTATTCGACACAATTATTTTTTACCCCTTACTGGGGGTAACCTACTGGCTCAACCTTCCAGTGAGGAGCCCCCACCGGGAGGACGTACTGTTGTATCCTACTGGCTCAACCTGCCAGTGAGGAGCCCCCACCGGGAGGACATACTGTTGTATCCTACTGGCTCAACCTGCCAGTGAGGAGCCCCCACCGGGAGGACATACTGTTGTATCCTACTGGCTCAACCTGCCAGTGAGGAGCCCCCACCGGGAGGACATACTGTTGTATCCTACTGGCTCTACCTGCCAGTGAGGAGCCCCCACTGGGAGGACATACTGTTGTATCCTACTGGCTCTACCTGCCAGTGAGGAGCCCCCACCGGGAGGACATACTGTTGTATCCTACTGGCTCAACCTGCCAGTGAGGAGCCCCCACTGGGAGGACATACTGTTGTATCCTACTGGCTCTACCTGCCAGTGAGGAGCCCCCACCGGGAGGACATACTGTTGTATCCTACTGGCTCAACCTGCCAGTGAGGAGCCCCCACTGGGAGGACATACTGTTGTATCCTACTGGCTCTACCTGCCAGTGAGGAGCCCCCACTGGGAGGACATACTGTTGTATCCTACTGGCTCTACCTGCCAGTGAGGAGCCCCCACCGGGAGGACATACTGTTGTATCCTACTGGCTCTACCTGCCAGTGAGGAGCCCCCACCGGGAGGACATACTGTTGTATCCTACTCCTCCCATTCAACATTCCCTGTTGAAAGGCACTGCCTGTCAACTTGTGAGCTTGTAGGACTGTGATGTCAGTCATCTATGACATCATATGTATGACGTATTGACAGCTCAATCAGAGCCCGATTGACTTCCATTAACCAATTGAAAGTTTAATAATTCCAAAAGTAAAAAACATGAAACACTGAAAAACACTGAAAACTGGCAGTGTACAATACATGTATATAAGGTTTGGCACTGATCCTCCCAATTTGCGAGATTAAGTCCGGGAAAACACTCACCCACACCCACCCACCCACCTGCACACACACACACGCACGCACGCACGCACGCACGCACGCACGCACGCACACGCGTGCGTGTGCCATAAGCCCTCAATGAATTGCATTGAATTGCATTGAATTGAATGGGGCTATGGGGTGTTGTGCTAATTCGCTTATTTCCATCACTTAAAAATCAATTTCTTCTGTATATATCCTCTCTTCATAATGTAAATAGTATCCCAAGCGGCACACTTTACTACTTATTTCGATGTAAATAAGCGAATTAGCACAAAAACCCAACCCCCATTGAGGGCTTATGGTAGGGGAAATAGGCAATAATGCACTTTTGCACAAAATAACACCTGGACCTCTTTGGTGGGGACGTAACAACTACAAATAAAGGTAAGAAAGCCTTCTAGTGGAATTATCCTTTAACAACACGGGTTGATGACTACAACTATTTGGGTTCATATATATCTTCTTCCCAAAAGGACTTTCAAACTAGGAAGGGTGTGGCCTGGTCAGCCTGGGTGTGGCCTGGTCAGCCTGGGTGTGGCCTGGTCAGCCTGGGTGTGGCCTGGTCAGCCTGGGTGTGGCCTGGTCAGCCTGGGTGTGGCCTGGTCAGCCTGGGTGTGGCCTGGTCAGCCTGGGTGTGGCCTGGTCAGCCTGGGTGTGGCCTGGTCAGCCTGGGTGTGGCCTGGTCAGCCTGGGTGTGGCCTGGTCAGCCTGGGTGTGGCCTGGTCAGCCTGGTCAGCCTGGTTGTGGCCTGGTCAGCCTGGGTGTGGCCTGGTCTGCCTGGGTGTGGCCTGGTCAGCCTGGGTGTGGCCTGGTCAGCCTGCAATGACATCTATCTATCTATCTATCTATCTATCTATCTATCTATCTATCTATCTATCTATCTATCTATCTATCTATCTATCTATCTATCTATCTATCTATCTATCTATCTATCTATCTATCTATCTATCTATCTATCGATCGGAAGGGTGTGGCCTGGTCAGCCTGCAATGACATGCAGAAGATCTGGTCATCCCAGCTTAGTAAGATGTTCAAAGTAAAAATATTTAGGACGACTTCTACTCTATGGCTCCGAGACATGGACACTTTCAAAGAAACAAGAGAATCGGTTGGATGGCACTTACACCCGCCTTTTAATGAGAGCGCAAAATCTGTCTTGGAAGAGCCACCCATCGACTAATCTAATATACGGCAACCTTCCCCCTGTTTCTTCACTGGTCCGATCCAGAAGAACACAGTTTGCCGGCCACTGCTACAGAGCTGACAATGAGGTTATATCTTCCCTTCTTCTCTGGAGTCCTGCCTCAAAGCAGACCAGAGGTAGAAAGCTGTCGTTCCCTGATGTCATCGCTAGGGACACATGATGTCATCGCTAGGGACACATGCTTCAGTAAGCAGGAACTGGGGATGGCAATGAAGGACCGGTGCTTCAGTAGGCAGGAACTGGGGGTGGCAATGAAGGACCGGTGCTTCAGTAGGCAGGAACTGGGGATGGCAATGAAGGACCGGTGCTTCAGTAGGCAGGAACTGGGGGTGGCAATGAAGGACCGGTGCTTCAGTAGGCAGGAACTGGGGGTGGCAATGAAGGACCGGTGCTTCAGTAGGCAGGAACTGGGGGTGGCAATGAAGGACCGGTGCTTCAGTAGGCAGGAACTGGGGGTGGCAATGAAGGACCGGTGCTTCAGTAGGCAGGAACTGGGGATGGCAATGAAGGACCGGTGCTTCAGTAGGCAGGAACTGGGGGTGGCAATGAAGGACCGGTGCTTCAGTAGGCAGGAACTGGGGGTGGCAATGAAGGACCGGTGCTTCAGTAGGCAGGAACTGGGGGTGGCGATGAAGGACCGGTGCTTCAGTAGGCAGGAACTGGGGATGGCAATGAAGGACCGGTGCTTCAGTAAGCAGGAACTGGGGGTGGCGATGAAGGACCGGTGCTTCAGTAGGCAGGAACTGGGGATGGCAATGAAGGACCGGTGCTTCAGTAGGCAGGAACTGGGGGTGGCAATGAAGGACCGGTGCTTCAGTAGGCAGGAACTGGGGGTGGCAATGAAGGACCGGTGCTTCAGTAGGCAGGAACTGGGGGTGGCAATGAAGGACCGGTGCTTCAGTAGGCAGGAACTGGGGGTGGCAATGAAGGACCGGTGCTTCAGTAAGCAGGAACTGGGGATGGCAATGAAGGACCGGTGCTTCAGTAGGCAGGAACTGGGGGTGGCAATGAAGGACCGGTGCTTCAGTAGGCAGGAACTGGGGGTGGCAATGAAGGACCGGTGCTTCAGTAGGCAGGAACTGGGGGTGGCAATGAAGGACCGGGAAGTCTGGCGTAGCATTGTGGAATCCATGATCTCGACCGCGGTCTAAAAATGATGTTGACACCAGTGGTTCCCAACCTGGGGGTCCCCAGACTGTGGACCTCCTGGGGGACCCCAGACTGTGGACCTCCAGGTTGAACCTGGGGGTCCCCAGACTGTGGACCTCCTGGGGGTCCCCAGACTGTGGACCTCCAGGTTGAACCTGGGGGTCCCCAGACTGTGGACCTCCAGGTTGATTAGCTTCATTTGCAACATTGTTTTCTCACTCAACATAGAGTACAGTATCTGCACGTTTCTAAAGTTACCATTTAATGACTTTTAAGACCTTTTAAATTGTCAAATATTACAAAAGAGGAAAACATTGTGAAAATCACTGATCTAGGCCCTACTAAACCTATTATTATACCTATTATTATTAAATTAACCTAGGTACTACTAAACCTATTATTATACATATTATTACAAGTAAGACGCGCGAACGTGGGAAGCGAACGCAGCTCGTAAATTGCAATAACAACAATTAGAATAAATTACGTACTTTTTTAAGGTTTTTTTAAGTTCTATTTTTTTTTTTTTAAGATTTTTTTTAAGTTATTTTTTTTTAAGTAAAGTTTTTTTAAAGTTTTTTCTTTTTAAGTTAAGTTGTGTGTGTGTGTGTGTGTGTGTGTGTGTGTGTGTGTGTGTGTGTGTGTGTGTGTGTGTGTGTGTGTGTGTGTGTGTGTGTGTGTGTGTGTGTGTGTGTGTGTGTGTGTGTGTGTGTGTGTGTGTGTGTGTGTGTGTGTGTGTGTGCGTGCATGTGTGTGTTTTTGTGTGTGATACAGCTGCACCCTCTGGTGGTGGGCGGGTGGTGTTACAAGCGTGACACACACACAGACAGACAGACACACAGACATGATCTGCTGGGTCTCATAGTAAATTAACCTAGGTACTACTACTAGTTCAGCTATTTTCACAATATTTATCTGTGGAACCGAGTCAAACTCCTGTGAAACGAGTCAAACTCCTGTGAACCGAGTCAAACTCCCTCCTATGTTAATTTAAAGGACCTATAACATCAAATTCAACTTTTTCAATTTCTTGTGTGTTTTTGGGGCTCCCATTATGTGTTTTCTATCCACACAAATAACCAATTTTGAACAATCAGGCTTTCATATCATATTATAGGTGCTTTAATGGAAATTGCTCTCAGGAACAGCTCAACTGATTTTGTCCTCATTGTGATGTCATCAATGTCACCCTACTTTGTATAATTCCTCCTCTTCTTCAGTCTTCAGTTCCAAATTTGCATTTCCACTTTGTTTACAATGTCCACCATTGTTGATTTTCCAAGCTGGCATGGAATGGAAACAAGCCTGGTTTTATCTAGCATCAGTATTATAATGACTCAAATATGAAATAATCTGCATATCAGCACCCCCACCACCTCAGGACATTGTGGTATTGCAGCTAAAACTGCTTTCAAAGTCCATAAAGAAATGAGAAGGACTGGTTATATCAGAGTGGTGATTGAGGCTCAAACCATTAGAAATAACTTTGAGGGACATAGACAATATGATATAATATTATAATAATATTAAAAGCAGTTTTAAAATGCATGTTATTTGCGCTTTAACTCAGAGAGTGTGCATATGAAACCAAATAGACCCGTAAGGATGCCAGGCTATCAATCATAAAAAAACCTGGGACTCCCAATCTACAATCTAACTCAGTGTTCATTTAAGTCACTATCAGATGTTAGAGCCATACAGGAACCTTGGTGGTCCCCGAACCTGAACCAGGGCCGTAGTGCATCCAGGTTGAACATTTTGGGTATAGCTTATGGTGTGTTGACTCAGCACAGGGCCGTAGTGCATCCAGGTTGAACATTTTGGGTATAGCTTATGGTGTGTTGACTCAGCACAGGTGACAAAGTAACGTTTATATTGAGGCTTTTCATCCCTGTAATATCAAAGGACATCATCATCATCATAACCTTTAATTTAATTCGGAGTACAATTGAGGGGCAGGCCCTCATTTTCAATGTAGCCGCACGCACGCACGCACGCACGGCATTCCACCCTTATCTAGACTGAGTGGCAGAAAATGATGCATCATGGAGCATCATGGAGTATTAGGAGCATTGGAGTTTGGAAGCACTCGTTGGAAATCACTCAACGTTCCTGAGTACCACCTGTTTCTAATGCAGGAGGCAGCAGGATGTCGTGTTATTGAAAACATGCCTTTCCAAACTCTGGCACTTCCAGGCAGTGCAGGCACGTGCATGGACTTCCAGGCAGTGCAGGCACGTGCATGGACTTCCAGGCAGTGCAGGCACGTGCATGGACTTCCAGGCAGTGCAGGCACGTGCATGGACTTCCAGGCAGTGAAGGCACGTGCATGGCAGTGCAGTGCAGTGCAGGCAGTGCAGGCACGTGCATGGACTTTCTTGACAGAAAGTAGCTCATAACAGGATTTTTATGAAGCAAAATCTTTGCAGAAAACTTTGCATGTCAAGGCCACTCAGTGTGTGTTCCTGCATAACTCCGTGTGTACGATGATGTCACATGCACGTAGCCTCCATAGCGTTCAAGTGGTCACCACTCGACAATGTTTATCCAACATTGACTCAGTTTACCCAGGGATGTTCCAGAACCTACCAGAACCAGTTTACCCAGGGATGTTCCAGAACCTACCAGAACCAGTTTACCCAGGGATGTTCCAGAACCTACCAGAACCAGTTTACCCAGGGATGTTCCAGAACCTACCAGAACCAGTTTACCCAGGGATGTTCCAGAACCTACCAGAACCAGTTTACCCAGGGATGTTCCAGAACCTACCAGAACCAGTTTACCCAGGGATGTTCCAGAACCTACCAGAACCAGTTTACCCAGGGATGTTCCAGAACCTACCAGAACCAGTTTACCCAGGGATGTTCCAGAACCTACCAGAACCAGTTTACCCAGGGATGTTCCAGAACCTACCAGAACCAGTTTACCCAGGGATGTTCCAGAACCTACCAGAACCAGTTTACCCAGGGATGTTCCAGAACCTACCAGAACCAGTTTACCCAGGGATGTTCCAGAACCTACCAGAACCAGTTTACCCAGGGATGTTCCAGAACCTACCAGAACCAGTTTACCCAGGGATGTTCCAGAACCTACCAGAACCAGTTTACCCAGGGATGTTCCAGAACCTTGACGGACAGACATTTAAACATATCGCATACCTCTCGCATACGCCTATCTCCATATTCTAACTTTTTTGTGTTTCGTAAAATAAATGAACGAATGAATGAATGAATGAGTTTATTTCGAACATTATTTGAAATCAAATACATTAAACCAAAACTGAAACAAAAGAAAATACTCCAACAATGTCCGAAAAGGAGTAGGGTGAAGGTAGTAGGGTGAAAAGGAGTAGGGTGAAGTATAAAACGTATTAAAGGAGTAGGGTGAAGTATAAAACGTATTAAAGGAGTAGGGTGAAGGTAGTAGGGTGAAAAGGAGTAGGGTGAAGTATAAAACGTATTAAAGGAGTAGGGTGAAGTATAAAACGTATTAAAGGAGTAGGGTGAAGTATAAAACGTATTAAAGGAGTAGGGTGAAGTATAAAACGTATTAAAGGAGTAGGGTGAAGTATAAAACGTATTAAAGGAGTAGGGTGAAGGTAGTAGGGTGAAGTATAAAACGTATTAAAGGAGTAGGGTGAAGTATAAAACGTATTAAAGGAGTAGGGTGAAGTATAAAACGTATTAAAGGAGTAGGGTGAAGTATAAAACGTATTAAAAGGAGTAGGGTGAAGTATAAAACGTATTAAAGGAGTAGGGTGAAGTATAAAACGTATTAAAGGAGTAGGGTGAAGTATAAAACGTATTAAAGGAGTAGGGTGAAGTATAAAACGTATTAAAGGAGTAGGGTGAAGTATAAAACGTATTAAAGGAGTAGGGTGAAGTATAAAACGTATTAAAGGAGTAGAGGGTGAAGTATAAAACGTATTAAAGGAGTAGGGTGAAGTATAAAACGTATTAAAGGAGTAGGGTGAAGTATAAAACGTATTAAAAGGAGTAGGGTGAAGTATAAAACGTATTAAAAGGAGTAGGGTGAAGTATAAAACGTATTAAAAGGAGTAGGGTGAAGTATAAAACGTATTAAAGGAGTAGGGTGAAGTATAAAACGTATTAAAAGGAGTAGGGTGAAGTATAAAACGTATTAAAGGAGTAGGGTGAAGTATAAAACGTATTAAAAGGAGTAGGGTGAAGTATAAAACGTATTAAAAGGAGTAGAGGGTGAAGTATAAAACGTATTAAAGGAGTAGGGTGAAGTATAAAACGTATTAAAGGAGTAGGGTGAAGTATAAAACGTAAAGGAGTAGGGTGAAGTATAAAACGTATTAAAGGAGTAGGGTGAAGTATAAAACGTATTAAAGGAGTAGGGTGAAGTATAAAACGTATTAAAAGGAGTAGGGTGAAGTATAAAACGTATTAAAGGAGTAGGGTGAAGTATAAAACGTATTAAAGGAGTAGGGTGAAGTATAAAACGTATTAAAGGAGTAGGGTGAAGTATAAAACGTATTAAAGGAGTAGGGTGAAGTATAAAACGTATTAAAGGAGTAGGGTGAAGTATAAAACGTATTAAAGGAGTAGGGTGAAGTATAAAACGTATTAAAGGAGTAGGGTGAAGTATAAAACGTATTAAAGGAGTAGGGTGAAGTATAAAACGTATTAAAGGAGTAGGGTGAAGTATAAAACGTATTAAAGGAGTAGGGTGAAGTATAAAACGTATTAAAGGAGTAGGGTGAAGTATAAAACGTATTAAAGGAGTAGGGTGAAGTATAAAACGTATTAAAGGAGTAGGGTGAAGTATAAAACGTATTAAAAGGAGTAGGGTGAAGTATAAAACGTATTAAAAGGAGTAGGGTGAAGTATAAAACGTAAAGGAGTAGGGTGAAGTATAAAACGTATTAAAGGAGTAGGGTGAAGTATAAAACGTATTAAAAGGAGTAGAGGGTGAAGTATAAAACGTATTAAAAGGAGTAGGGTGAAGTATAAAACGTATTAAAAGGAGTAGGGTGAAGTATAAAACGTATTAAAGGAGTAGGGTGAAGTATAAAACGTATTAAAAGGAGTAGGGTGAAGTATAAAACGTATTAAAAGGAGTAGGGTGAAGTATAAAACGTATTAAAGGAGTAGGGTGAAGTATAAAACGTATTAAAGGAGTAGGGTGAAGTATAAAACGTATTAAAAGGAGTAGGGTGAAGTATAAAACGTATTAAAAGGAGTAGAGGGTGAAGTATAAAACGTATTAAAGGAGTAGGGTGAAGTATAAAACGTATTAAAAGGAGTAGAGGGTGAAGTATAAAACGTATTAAAGGAGTAGGGTGAAGTATAAAACGTATTAAAAGGAGTAGAGGGTGAAGTATAAAACGTATTAAAGGAGTAGGGTGAAGTATAAAACGTATTAAAGGAGTAGGGTGAAGTATAAAACGTAAAGGAGTAGGGTGAAGTATAAAACGTATTAAAGGAGTAGGGTGAAGTATAAAACGTATTAAAGGAGTAGGGTGAAGTATAAAACGTATTAAAGGAGTAGGGTGAAGTATAAAACGTATTAAAGGAGTAGGGTGAAGTATAAAACGTATTAAAAGGAGTAGGGTGAAGTATAAAACGTAAAGGAGTAGGGTGAAGTATAAAACGTATTAAAAGGAGTAGGGTGAAGTATAAAACGTAAAGGAGTAGGGTGAAGTATAAAACGTATTAAAGGAGTAGGGTGAAGTATAAAACGTATTAAAGGAGTAGGGTGAAGTATAAAACGTATTAAAGGAGTAGGGTGAAGTATAAAACGTATTAAAAGGAGTAGGGTGAAGTATAAAACGTATTAAAAGGAGTAGGGTGAAGTATAAAACGTAAAGGAGTAGGGTGAAGTATAAAACGTATTAAAGGAGTAGGGTGAAGTATAAAACGTATTAAAGGAGTAGGGTGAAGTATAAAACGTATTAAAAGGAGTAGGGTGAAGTATAAAACGTATTAAAAGGAGTAGGGTGAAGTATAAAACGTAAAGGAGTAGGGTGAAGTATAAAACGTATTAAAGGAGTAGGGTGAAGTATAAAACGTATTAAAAGGAGTAGGGTGAAGTATAAAACGTATTAAAGGAGTAGGGTGAAGTATAAAACGTATTAAAAGGAGTAGGGTGAAGTATAAAACGTATTAAAAGGAGTAGAGGGTGAAGTATAAAACGTATTAAAGGAGTAGGGTGAAGTATAAAACGTATTAAAGGAGTAGGGTGAAGTATAAAACGTATTAAAGGAGTAGGGTGAAGTATAAAACGTATTAAAGGAGTAGGGTGAAGTATAAAACGTATTAAAAGGAGTAGAGGGTGAAGTATAAAACGTATTAAAGGAGTAGGGTGAAGTATAAAACGTATTAAAGGAGTAGGGTGAAGTATAAAACGTATTAAAGGAGTAGGGTGAAGTATAAAACGTAAAGGAGTAGGGTGAAGTATAAAACGTATTAAAAGGAGTAGAGGGTGAAGTATAAAACGTATTAAAAGGAGTAGGGTGAAGTATAAAACGTATTAAAGGAGTAGGGTGAAGTATAAAACGTATTAAAGGAGTAGGGTGAAGTATAAAACGTATTAAAAGGAGTAGAGGGTGAAGTATAAAACGTATTAAAGGAGTAGGGTGAAGTATAAAACGTATTAAAGGAGTAGGGTGAAGTATAAAACGTATTAAAGGAGTAGGGTGAAGTATAAAACGTATTAAAAGGAGTAGAGGGTGAAGTATAAAACGTATTAAAGGAGTAGGGTGAAGTATAAAACGTATTAAAGGAGTATTAAAGGAGTAGGGTGAAGTATAAAACGTATTAAAGGAGTAGGGTGAAGTATAAAACGTAATAAACCCATACCCCCTTTTGCTTTTACCCATATAACTTAAAAATATATATACATACGTATACACGCACAAAATGCCCCTACTTGATCATACTACAGTGTCACACAGAAGCATCAAAATGAGCCTGTTGATCTGCTACTTTCATTTGTTTTTAATTTGAATCCTGAAGGCGTAACAGTTGGAACATGTGAGGTTTCCACCCGACAGAGACCATGTCCAACGTCCAGTCAGTTGGAACATGTGAGGTTTCCACCCGACAGAGACCATGTCCAACGTCCAGTCAGTTGGAACATGTGAGGTTTCCACCCGACAGAGACCAACGTCCAACGTCCAGTCAGTTGGAACATGTGAGGTTTCCACCCGACAGAGACCATGTCCAACGTCCAGTCAGTTGGAACATGTGAGGTTTCCACCCGACAGAGACCATGTCCAACGTCCAGTCAGTTGGAACATGTGAGGTTTCCACCCGACAGAGACCATGTCCAACGTCCAGTCAGTTTATCATGTGAGGTTTCCACCCGACAGAGACCATGTCCAACGTCCAGTCAGTTGGAACATGTGAGGTTTCCACCCGACAGAGACCAACGTCCAACGTCCAGTCAGTTGGAACATGTGAGGTTTCCACCCGACAGAGACCATGTCCAACGTCCAGTCAGTTGGAACATGTGAGGTTTCCACCCGACAGAGACCATGTCCAACGTCCAGTCAGTTTATCATGTGAGGTTTCCACCCGACAGAGACCATGTCCAACGTCCAGTCAGTTGGAACATGTGAGGTTTCCACCCGACAGAGACCATGTCCAACGTCCAGTCAGTTTATCCGGGGATGATCCAGAAGGTTTGGGCGACAGCGAAAGAAAAATATAAACATAATTATGGAAAAAGATGGTAACAAGATGGGGTCCAATAATAACGGCTTGGCTCCCATGTGGGCCTCTGCTGTCGCCAGATGCTGCTCGCTGAAGGATGCGCGGAAGTGATTGACCCAGGAAGACAAAGCAGCAACGCAGATGATGGCTCAGCAGCAGTGGTGGTTTTGACAGCACGTTTTGATTTAGTTTACTTTTAGCCAGTTGTTTTAGTCTCTTAAATACAATTCTGTTACATTTTAGTCATATTTTAGTCATCTGAAATGTTATACTTCTGGTCTAGTTTTAGTTAGTCGACTAAATCTACTGTTTTAGTCGTCAAGATGTCATTCTGGCAGGCCTTGATGACATCATGCATGCTGAAAATAGCCAATCTACAAGATTGTAGACCTGCTGTTTTCAGAGCGCAACCAAGCAACACCCATCTGAACGATACCCACATCTAATCCACTTGGATATAGGGATTAAAAAGTTGTGAGCTCTTGGGTATTTCTAGCCAACACACCAAACCTGGCCAAACCAAACCTCTGTGAACTGGGAGTTCAATGAATTGCCAAGTCTGTCATAAAGCCAGGGAGTCTGTCAGTGCGGCTATCATCAATCTGGCGCTGGGTGAGCCATGAAATGAATTTGTGTAGTGGATCTCACTCTGTTTCAGCCTCAGTTGCTCAGCTTTCCCAGATTTCTGGATCCAAGTGCCTCCTTGGTTAGAAGAACTGCAAGAGAAAACCATTTGCTAGCCTATGATTCTATGAATAAATGACGACCCGACTTTTGCTATATTGTTGCTGTCGGGCAGAAACCTCTTCTTTATATTCTAACTTTGTGTGCTTTTCGTAAATGAACGCCCTACTTGGTCACTACAGCGTCACACAAAAGCATCAAAAGGAGCAGATCCGCAAGCTCAAAATGCAGCTCAAAGCGACATGTTTTATGTCTGAATGAGAAGATTCATTTGCACAGCTTTCTGTGACTGCATGTAGCTATAAGTCATTATATTCAAAGACTCCCGGTAGATATTACTTGGCTTTGTCAGTTAGTATGGAACTATAGTCTCCCTCAGGTATATAACACTAGTCAAATCAATCCTACTAGTGGGAAGTTATGCAATCAAATGAGAAAGCGTCCAAATCAGACAGAGAAGTGTCCAAATTCTAATTGTTCTAAGTTTTGGCAGGCGTGCAGTATACAGTACAGTGGGAAGGAAGCCACGAGCCGCGGCTGTGGCGTTGCCTCCAACGCTGTGTGATAGACGGATAGATGTGGCTGTGCCTCCAACGCTGTGTGATAGACGGATAGATGTGGCTGTGCCTCCAACGCTGTGTGATAGACGGATAGATGTGGCGTTGCCTCCAACGCTGTGTGATAGACGGATAGATGTGGCTGTGCCTCCAACGCTGTGTGATAGACGGATAGATGTGGCTGTGCCTCCAACGCTGTGTGATAGACGGATAGATGTGGCGTTGCCTCCAACGCTGTGTGATAGACGGATAGATGTGGCTGTGCCTCCAACGCTGTGTGATAGACGGATAGATGTGGCTGTGCCTCCAACGCTGTGTGATAGACGGATAGATGTGGCTGTGCCTCCAACGCTGTGTGATAGACGGATAGATGTGGCGTTGCCTCCAACGCTGTGTGATAGACGGATAGATGTGGCTGTGCCTCCAACGCTGTGTGATAGACGGATAGATGTGGCTGTGCCTCCAACGCTGTGTGATAGACGGATAGATGTGGCGTTGCCTCCAACGCTGTGTGATAGACGGATAGATGTGGCTGTGCCTCCAACGCTGTGTGATAGACGGATAGATGTGGCTGTGCCTCCAACGCTGTGTGATAGACGGATAGATGTGGCTGTGCCTCCAACGCTGTGTGATAGACGGATAGATGTGGCGTTGCCTCCAACGCTGTGTGATAGACGGATAGATGTGGCTGTGCCTCCAACGCTGTGTGATAGACGGATAGATGTGTGCGTTGATGCGGCCACTTATTAACAAGAGAAACTTTGGATTATAGCCTGGCGTGTAAGTTTATACCGCCTTGCCGGGGTTTCCATTTAGCGGTTACATAATGCAGCTCTATTGAATGGCAACCTGAAACCCCGTCAGTCGCACACTGGACCAGTCAGTACCCGTCAGTACGCACACTGGACCCATTCCTGGCATATTATCTTTCCAGTGGATAGCATTAATGTGACTGTGTCCTATGTCTTTATTATGCTGCCTTAACCCATTCTGGACGGGAACCCCTTTTGGTGTTTTAACTAAGCATTATGTTATACTTTAGCTATTGAAAAATAGCAGATCTACAAGCTTGTAGGTCTGCTATTTTTGAAAAGTCGTGAAAATGCGGCACAAATCTTTGAATATATTTTCTTTCAGAAGACTTTTCTACGTCAGGCCTTTTACAACACTGAGTATAGAAACCTGGTTTCAGTCTTTCATTCATTCGTCCGTGCATTCATGGGGCGGGTAGCAGATCTACAAGCCCACAAAACCACGCGTTGTGAGCGTGATCAGCCAACTCAGGTCTAGTTTACAAAGTCTAAGGTTTAACCCATTCTGTGCGGGAACCCCTTTTGGTGTTTTAACTAAGCATTATGTTATACTTTAGCTATTGAAAAATATCAGATCTACAAGCTCGTAGCACCACCGAAAAATCGTGAAAATGCGGCACAAATCTTTGAATATATATATTCTTTCAGAAGACTTTTTTTTAATTTCGACGTCAGGCCTAAATGGGTTAATTCGAGACGTGTAGATTGCATTGCTAATTACACATATGCTCAGGTCTCAGGTGTCCTCTCTTAGTCTCTCCACTTGCGGTCAAGTCATTAATAGTAGCAACAACTGCAAAGCGGTGACTCATCATGTCATCATGCAACAGTTATAGGGTCAGATAAATAACGGTTTAATGTGCTTAGAAGTTTCTTTATTAGTCAGACAAGACTGTAAAATTGCATTGGGTCGTATACCAAGAATATGTTGTTGGTGATTATAATTGAAAATAACCCCCAAAATAACCCATAACTAGAAAAAGTGCCCTTCTGGGCACAGGTCTCCACCAGGAGGATAGGAGTGTGTGTGATGTTTGGCAAAATGTAGGATGTTTTTTTTATTTGTTTTTGCAACAATTTTCTTCATTTTGTTGAGGAAATGCAGAGCCAGATCACTCATAGCATCTCTGAGGATAGAATTCTGGATGAGCAGGACATGTGCAGCATTTTGTACAAAACGGGCCACTGCTGAAAACTTTGGAAGGCAATCTTAGCCAATCAGTGTACAATCTGAGAAATCCAACAGACTCGTCTTGATCACATGACTACAGAGATCATGTGTACCGATTGCCATTTCTCCATACGCCTTTGATGGCAATTGGATGATTTGAGGCATTTTGTTCCAAAAATGTGTTTTGCAAAAATCAACCTGTTGGTGGCGCTATAACAGGCCAATGTGAAAAGGGTGGGATATATTCCTCAGCCTAGTAAGAAAATGTGTGAAAGATTTCACGTAAATTGCATGCTGCGTTCATGATTTGAGGCTTTTGTTCAAAACGGGGCAATCTTGCAAACTGTGAAAGCCAATTATAGCCAATTAGGATGGAATATGAAAAATCGGACAGATCCGACTTGAGCACATGACCATAGAGATACTGTGTAACGATTTGTGAGATTTTTGGACAGAATCTGGAGGAGTAATATCAAAAAATGTGTTTTACAAAAGTCGGCCTCCTGGTGGCGCTATAAAAGGCAGATGCGGAAAATGCAGGTCAAAGGTTTGTCCTTGGCCTCTAGGGAGTGTGCATGTAACGTTTCACGCAGATCGGTGCAGTTTTAGGTAAAAAATGTGAAAAGCTGCCTCATGGTGGCGCTATAACAGGCCGTTCTGGAAAATGTGGGGCAGAGGTTCATCGTTGGCATCCAGGGAGTGTGTGTGTCTGTTAAGATAATGTTACATTACAAATGTGTGTTTAAATGCGTGAATACATATGATATACAGAGAAATGCATTCTTTTTTTGTATTCAGTTTGCAGTCACACATGGACAGAAGCAAGAAGCTTTTTTGTTTTTGTTACTTATTCTCCAGAGCTCCACTTAAGGCCCCTACAGCGATGAACAAGCTGAGATCTGATTAAATGCAGTGTCATGGCTGCTACTCACCCATACACAGCCATGGTCTGTCTGTCTGTCTGTCTGTCTGTCTGTCTGTCTGTCTGTCTGTCTGTCTGTCTGTCTGTCTGTCTGTTATTGTGAGGACAGACGGGTGCAGCAGTGGCGCCAGCAGGTTTTCATTGGGGTTTCTGAGGGACAGCTTATTAATTAGGGGTTCTGCTACAGAACTGTGGATATAAACCTATACCAGTACGCACCATGACCAAATGCAGTCGCACGTGACAGCAAAAAGTGTGTGTGCGTGTGTGTGTGCGTGCGTGCCTGTGTGCAGCCAGTGGAAATATTATTGTGCATAAATTAGCTCTGCTACACCAGGAATGACAATTGTGCATGTAGCATGTGAGATAATGTTGTCAGGACGCCAGAGTCAGCTACCGTTCATGAACATGGGCTGGTATATTGCAGGGTGGTTGTAGTTACAGTAACAGTACCTCATAGCATACATGTGTTCATACATGTAATACATGAATCATGCTGCAGTGTCTAGTGTCTGCACTGCAGTGGCTTTGCCACCTTTTCCCCCAGAATCAGGTTTGCGTGGTTAAAGTTCTCAGGTTAAAGTTCTCAGTTGACTGATTTCAGTTCCATTCCATAGAAGCCTTCGAGCCTTCTATGAAAGCATGTCACACACCAAAAATAGAGTATTTGAACTAAGTGGTCAAACTAGCATTAATCCGTTTACTACCTAGGGTAGTTACCCTCACATGTTCTCCCTGTGTCCCCTAGGGTAGGTACCCTCACATGTTCTCCCCGTGTCCCCTAGGGTAGTTACCCTCACATGTTCTCCCTGTGTCCCCTAGGGTAGGTACCCTCACATGTTCTCCCCGTGTCCCCTAGGGTAGGTACCCTCACATGTTCTCCCCGTGTCCCCTAGGGTAGGTACCCTCACATGTTCTCCCCATGTCCCCTTTAGGGTAGGTACCCTCACATGTTCTCCCCATGTCCCCTTTAGGGTAGGTACCCTCACATGTTCTCCCCATGTCCCCTTTAGGGTAGGTACCCTCACATGTTCTCCCCATGTCCCCTTTAGGGTAGGTACCCTCACATGTTCTCCCCATGTCCCCTAGGGTAGGTACCCTCACATGTTCTCCCCGTGTCCCCTAGGGTAGGTACCCTCACATGTTCTCCCCGTGTCCCCTAGGGTAGGTACCCTCACATGTTCTCCCCATGTCCCCTTTAGGGTAGGTACCCTCACATGTTCTCCCCATGTCCCCTTTAGGGTAGGTACCCTCACATGTTCTCCCCGTGTCCCCTAGGGTAGGTACCCTCACATGTTCTCCCCATGTCCCCTTTAGGGTAGGTACCCTCACATGTTTTCCCCGTGTCCCCTTTAGGGTAGGTACCCTCACAAAAAACACTTAACACGTTGTTTGTCTATACTGCCTCCCCCTGGTCAGCCGGGGCACCTGATGGAGGGGAAAGGAACTGGTTGGAATAACGCGTTACGACCTACCGGGGAAACTCCCCCCTGTCAGGTGATAAGAAGTGGCCTGCTCACTCCTCATGCATTGAAGGAAGCATGAGCTCAGTGTGGGGCTCTCCCCAGGTTGGCAGAGGGAGAGTATAGCGCCCAGGATTACAGCTTAGGTATTGGCACCGGGTGAAAGAAAAATGGGTTACAAAAATCGTGGGTAAAAACAATAAAATTAAGCAACTTCCATGATTTCTTCAACTGGCCTACCATATGTATGTAGAACAGCAACACCATAGGTTCAGAATAATGATAACATTTTTCAGTCATGAGATTTTATTTTGCTTTTTTTGTACGAATCCAGAGTCAAAGATATAATTCGTTTGAAGTACTGTAGCCTACATCAAACCTTTATGTAATCACACGCAATCCCAAAACAATTATTGTCATTGTGTGAATGGTTGAATGGTTGTAACTGTATTACTGCCTCTGGGACGCCCCACAGTTAAAGAGAGCGATGAAGAGAGAGAGAAAGAGAGTGAGCGAGCGAGAGAGAGAGAGAGAGAGAGGTCACAAATTATGCACGCACTTGTCCAGGCCTAGGGAACGCACTCATCTTGTCCAGGCCTAGGGAACACTTGTCCAGGCCTAGGGAACACTTGTCCAGGCCTAGGGAACACACTCATCTTGTCCAGGCCTAGGGAACACTTGTCCAGGCCTAGGGAACACACTCATCTTGTCCAGGCCTAGGGAACACTTGTCCAGGCCTAGGGAACACACTCATCTTGTCCAGGCCTAGGGAACACTTGTCCAGGCCTAGGGAACACACTCATCTTGTCCAGGCCTAGGGAACACACTCATCTTGTCCAGGCCTAGGGAACACACTCATCTCTGGAGAATGAACATTGTCATTGACAATATGACAGACCGATGAAGAGGTGACACCTGCTCACGTGATGTACTGTAGCTGAAACAATTATTAACAAACATGACTGAAACATCTCCAACAAAGAATGCAAGTCTCCAGCTGCATATTGTTACACAACGCAGTGCGTTCCATTTAGGAGTACATTTACATTGTTATTATTATTGTTACATTTAGGCAGTACATTTCACACACATGCTATTGTACACACACGTAGAACAGGGTGCAGGGTTCCTGGTTTTACTGGGTTAAAATGGTAAATCTGTCTGATAAGTGCGATAAGTGACTTTTAGCAGTACACAGTGTAACGGTGTGTTCCCTAGGCCTGGACAAGATGAGTGTTACTGAGTGTGGCCTTGTGGAGGAGGCAGATGAAATGGACTCTCATATCAGGCTGTCCTCGCCGTGATGCTGATCTCTGTGCGTTGGAGCGCGGGTCCCCCTGGAAGTGCTCCCCGGAGTTCGTTGGTAGTGCATGGCCGGGTGTGGGCGCCCTCCCCGGGCAGAGGTCCCCAGGGTGTAGCCCCTGGTCCCTGCGTTGCTGCACTGGGCGCCCTCCCCGGGCAGAGGTCCCCAGGGTGTAGCCCCTGGTCCCTGCGTTGCTGCACTGGGCGCCCTCCCCCGGGCAGAGGTCCCCAGGGTGTAGCCCCTGGTCCCTGCGTTGCTAGTGCATGGCCGGGTGTGGGCGCCCTCCCCCGGGCAGAGGTCCCCAGGGTGTAGCCCCTGGTCCCTGCGTTGCTGCACAGAGGTCCCCAGGGTGTAGCCCCTGGTCCCTGAGGTCCCCAGGGTGTAGCCCCTGGTCCCTGAGGTCCCCAGGGTGTAGCCCCTGGTCCCTGCGTTGCTGCACTGCAGGATTTAGAACCAATTCTCTGACATTTTTACTTTCACACACATGCGGCACCATGCGACACAGTGTGAGCTTGTAGATCTGCTATTTTCATTCAAAATATTTTTTTATACTTTTGTATACATTTGAAAAACGTGTGAAACGAACGGGGTCACTCTACATAATGAGTACTCTCTACTTTTGGTACTTTTAAGTACATTTTGATAACAATACTGAATTCCTGACATTTACTTGTAGCAGTATTTCCACATGGCAATATTGATACTTTACTTAAAGCAGGGGTTCTCAACCCGTGGGTCGCGACCCCTCGGGGGGTCGCCAAATTATTTTTATTTTTTTTGCAACTGAATGGAAAATTTACATATAGTACACATAGTACATGCATACACCTCCCCTAATGATTATATCTGGTTTCAGTATTTATTTATGGTGTATTGTCTCTATTATTAAGGTCAATTTATATTGGGGGTCGGGAGGGGGCGGGGCGGGGGTCCCGAGACATTGCCAATGCCAACGCTCCGGGGGTCCCCGGCCAAAAACCTTGAGAACCCCTGACTTAAAGGACCACTTCACCACTTTTCAACCTAGGTCCTCACTAATAATCATGATAAAATGGCACGATTTTTTTTCTCATAGGAGGGCTGTGGGCAGTTCAGAAACCAGTCTGTGTCTCATAGGAGGGCTGTGGGCAGTTCAGAAACCAGTCTGTGTCTCATAGGAGGGCTGTGGGCAGTTCAGAAACCAGTCTGTGTCTCATAGGAGGGCTGTGGGCAGTTCAGAAACCATCCAGATTTTCATTATCGTGAGAACGATGGCTTCCATTTTCGCATTGCAACTTTTCAGGACTAGAAAGCCTGCAGTTTCTATTAGCTTGTATTCCCCATCGATGATGACACTGGTGGACGGTTTCTGAACTGCCCGCAGCCCTCTTATGATACACAGACAGAGTAGAAAAAAATTGCGCCATTTTTTCACGATTATTAGTGAGGACCTATTATATGAGGATAGGCTGAAAAGTGGTGAAGTGGTCCTTTAAGTCAGGGGTTCTCAACGTTTTTGGCCGGGGACCCCCGAAAATGCTTTGGCAACGTCTCGGGACCCACGCCCCGCCCCCTCCCGACCCCCAATATAAATTGACTGCTACAATAACCTTAAACCATTTTGGGCAGGAACCCCTTTTGGTGTTTTAAGCATTGTTATAATTTAGCTATTTAAAAATAGCAGATCTACAAGCTCATAGCGCGCCACCGAGTGGCGCGCTACGAGCTTGTAGGTCTGCTATTTTTGAAAAATCGTGAAATTTTTTTTTAAAAATAATTTGGGGACCCCCCAAAATAATTTGGCGACCCCCCGAGGGGTCGCGACCCACGGGTTGAGAACCCCTGCTTTAAGTGAAACATTTGAATACTTTTCCCCCACCACTGCAGAGATGCCAGTCATGCCACATGGAGATAAAGGGTTTCCTGACATGTCCTAAAGGGTAAAGGGTTTCCTGACATGTCTCCTCTCTGTCAGTCACAGATAAAGGGTTTCCTGACATGTCCTAAAGGGTAAAGGGTTTCCTGACATGTCTCCTCTCTGTCAGTCACAGATAAAGGGTTTCCTGACATGTCCTAAAGGGTAAAGGGTTTCCTGACATGTCTCCTCTCTGTCAGTCACATTAAAGGGTTTCCTGACATGTCTCCTCTCTGTCAGTCACATTAAAGGGTTTCCTGACATGTCTCCTCTCTGTCAGTCACATTAAAGGGTTTCCTGACATGTCTCCTCTCTGTCAGTCACATTAAAGGGTTTCCTGACATGTCTCCTCTCTGTCAGTCACATTAAAGGGTTTCCTGACATGTCTCCTCTCTGTCAGTCACATTAAAGGGTTTCCTGACATGTCTCCTCTCTGTCAGTCACATGGAGATAAAGGGTTTCCTGACATGTCTCCTCTCTGTCAGTCACATGGAGATAAAGGGTTTCCTGACATGTCTCCTCTCTGTCAGTCACATTAAAGGGTTTCCTGACATGTCTCCTCTCTGTCAGTCACATTAAAGGGTTTCCTGACATGTCTCCTCTCTGTCAGTCACATTAAAGGGTTTCCTGACATGTCTCCTCTCTGTCAGTCACATTAAAGGGTTTCCTGACATGTCTCCTCTCTGTCAGTCACATGGAGATAAAGGGTTTCCTGACATGTCTCCTCTCTGTCAGTCACATTAAAGGGTTTCCTGACATGTCTCCTCTCTGTCAGTCACATTAAAGGGTTTCCTGACATGTCTCCTCTCTGTCAGTCACATTAAAGGGTTTCCTGACATGTCTCCTCTCTGTCAGTCACATTAAAGGGTTTCCTGACATGTCTCCTCTCTGTCAGTCACATTAAAGGGTTTCCTGACATGTCTCCTCTCTGTCAGTCACATTAAAGGGTTTCCTGACATGTCTCCTCTCTGTCAGTCACATGGAGATAAAGGGTTTCCTGACATGTCTCCTCTCTGTCAGTCACATTAAAGGGTTTCCTGACATGTCTCCTCTCTGTCAGTCACATGGAGATAAAGGGTTTCCTGACATGTCTCCTCTCTGTCAGTCACATTAAAGGGTTTCCTGACATGTCTCCTCTCTGTCAGTCACATGGAGATAAAGGGTTTCCTGACATGTCTCCTCTCTGTCAGTCACATGGAGATAAAGGGTTTCCTGACATGTCTCCTCTCTGTCAGTCACATTAAAGGGTTTCCTGACATGTCTCCTCTCTGTCAGTCACATGGAGATAAAGGGTTTCCTGACATGTCTCCTCTCTGTCAGTCACATTAAAGGGTTTCCTGACATGTCTCCTCTCTGTCAGTCACATGGAGATAAAGGGTTTCCTGACATGTCTCCTCTCTGTCAGTCACATGGAGATAAAGGGTTTCCTGACATGTCTCCTCTCTGTCAGTCACATTAAAGGGTTTCCTGACATGTCTCCTCTCTGTCAGTCACATGGAGATAAAGGGTTTCCTGACATGTCTCCTCTCTGTCAGTCACATGGAGATAAAGGGTTTCCTGACATGTCTCCTCTCTGTCAGTCACATAACAGAGATAAAGGGTTTCCTGACATGTCTCCTCTCTGTCAGTCACATAACAGATGGTCTGGTTGCATATGCAGCGTCCACGCCCCGTCAACTCACCCAATTAGCTGAAATTGGATGTGGGAACATTTCAGACTCACCAGTTTAGCGTATAATTTCTCAATGAGAATCCTGCAGGCTGTCTGGGAAAAATACACAACTGACAAACCCCACAGTGTAATACATGAATAACACTAATAAATACACAACTGACAACTGTGAAGGTCCCTTTTCCTGTTTCTTTTCCCTTTTCACCTCCTCTATGATGAGTTCCTGTTTTGACTATAGTTGTGTATATTCGTACGTATATTCTTTTGGTTAAAAGAAAATTGTGGAAGAGCCAAAATCTGCATCATATCGTTATAGTATTGTTATCTCTGCATGAACACATGACTTCTGAACGGTCAGCCTTCAAAATAAGAGCGTGCGTCCTATAGGAAAGGAGGCACAGAGCCCTGGGAGGGTTTACCAGGCTAAATTATCTCTCTTGATTCTCTATCCTGACCTGAACATATAACCTAAGTCTAGGCAGGTGATACAATAAAGAGATATTAACCCATTTAGGCCTGACCTCAAAATAAATAAAACATCTTCTAAATCCTCCAGTTTTCTGAAATAAATATGTTTTTGGTGTTTAAACTAAGCATTATGTTATATCTTAGCTATTGAAAAATAGCAGATCTACAAGCTCATAGCTACGAGCTTGTAGGTCTGCTATTTGTTTTAAATCGTAAAAATGCGGCACAAATCTTTGAATATATTCTTTCAGCCTGTAATGCTCATTCAGGTCTCGCTAGGGTTTAATATTTTCCCGGATTTGGCTCATTTTAATTCCCGGGAATTTGCGGACCTTTTCCCGGGCTCCCGCGGGAATTCCCGTCAGAAAAAAAAGAAAAAAAGTGCCCACCAAAATGCATTTATATGTATAGATACTTCATATGTTCAATAGAATAGTGATATTTTTTGGTTTAAAATGTTTTATTTGAACGAAATATGAACATATAGCCTACAATAAAAGTGTTAAATTAAAATATTAATAACGTTATAGGCCTACTACGCTATTCAGAAAAAGGGACACAGGCGTTTGCACTAATGTGACTAAGCACGGGGGAAAAAATAAACGACCTCACGTCTTTCACATAGATACCTTAGCTATGGTCTTTCACCCTTTGAGCATGCAGTGGGTCCCCTTCTCCGCTGCAGAGAATGTGATCATCCCGCTTTGTACTTTATGAAAAGTCCGATTGGGTGTTAAATTAGCCAGCACGTCCAGTGCACAGCACACTGATTATTAGAGAGAGAGAGAGAGAGAGAGAGAGAGATGGAGAAAGAGAGAGAGAGAGAGAGAGAGAGAGACGCTGCGTGCTGGTGGTTATTATAAAACAAATTGTAGCCTACTCATCTTTGTTTGTGTTCCGTTTCACGTTATTGCTGCACACATGCAGGCAAAAGCAAAAGGGGGTTTAGAAGTGACAATGTCCATCACAGAGAAAGGAAACTCCTCGCTCCGTCCGTAAAACACACAATTCTCACAGAGTGACTGATTAGGCTAATGATTGACAGGTGCAGCAGCTTTGGGAGCGTGCCTGAAGATGTCTGTCAGACATTCATATTTTGCTAAAGTGTATATAAACTCTGTAGGCCCTATCTGATTAATTGCGGGAGGATGCAGGATTCGCGGGGTCCCACTGATTTCATCTTGACCGGCCGTGCCTGCCCGGCCGCAGGTAGGCTATTTAAATACCGCCCGCGCCGCCAACATTTACGTTGGATCCCGCTGGCTCCAGTTCCCATTGCAGCCCTCGAGTGTAATCCATAATTCCATATAAATATCATCAAACATGTTTCAAAATGATGGGAGGGTTCAGATTGGACATTTGATCACTCATAGATAAGGGGAAAGAACGCGCACTGTCTGGGGCCGGTTCTAGGGGGGGGGGCAGGGGTGGGCATAGCCCACCCAAACGTGCGTCCTGCCCACCAAATGTGGGTTTGACACCCCACCCGCGCCGGCGGAGTCGCCCCCCTTACAATTCTGTCTGCCCACCTGAGTGGGGCTGGCTAAATACGGCCCTTTAAACCCCTTTAGTGTAATTTCCCTACAAGAAAAAAAAAACTCCGGGACGACGGGTCCCGAAGAAATTTCCGGGCGGGAAATTGCGTGCCCTATGCCCGGGAGAACCGAAATCCCGGGATCCCGGCATTAAACCCTAGGTCTCGCTCTTTATGTGTTTCTGGTGATATTATTGTCCTCTCATTGGTCACTATAGACGAACGCTGCTCATTGGTCACTATAGACGAACGCTGCTCATTGGTCACTATAGACGAACGCTGCTCATTGGTCACTATACCAAGACGAACGCTGCTCATTGGTCACTAGACGAACGCTGCTCATTGGTCACTATACCAAGACGAACGCTGCTCATTGGTCACTATAGACGAACGCTGCTCATTGGTCACTATAGACGAACGCTGCTCATTGGTCACTATAGACGAACGCTGCTCATTGGTCACTATAGACGAACGCTGCTCATTGGTCACTATAGACGAACGCTGCTCATTGGTCACTATACCAAGACGAACGCTGCTCATTGGTCACTAGACGAACGCTGCTCATTGGTCACTATACCAAGACGAACGCTGCTCATTGGTCACTATAGACGAACGCTGCTCATTGGTCACTATAGACGAACGCTGCTCATTGGTCACTATAGACGAACGCTGCTCATTGGTCACTATAGACGAACGCTGCTCATTGGTCACTATACCAAGACGAACGCTGCTCATTGGTCACTAGACGAACGCTGCTCATTGGTCACTATACCAAGACGAACGCTGCTCATTGGTCACTATAGACGAACGCTGCTCATTGGTCACTATAGACGAACGCTGCTCATTGGTCACTATAGACGAACGCTGCTCATTGGTCACTATAGACGAACGCTGCTCATTGGTCACTATAGACGAACGCTGCTCATTGGTCACTATACCAAGACGAACGCTGCTCATTGGTCACTATAGACGAACGCTGCTCATTGGTCACTATAGACGAACGCTGCTCATTGGTCACTATACCAAGACGAACGCTGCTCATTGGTCACTATAGACGAACGCTGCTCATTGGTCACTATAGACGAACGCTGCTCATTGGTCACTATAGACGAACGCTGCTCATTGGTCACTATAGACGAACGCTGCTCATTGGTCACTATACCAAGACGAACGCTGCTCATTGGTCACTATAGACGAACGCTGCTCATTGGTCACTATACCAAGACGAACGCTGCTCATTGGTCACTATAGACGAACGCTGCTCATTGGTCACTATAGACGAACGCTGCTCATTGGTCACTATAGACGAACGCTGCTCATTGGTCACTATAGACGAACGCTGCTCATTGGTCACTATAGACGAACGCTGCTCATTGGTCACTATACCAAGACGAACGCTGCTCATTGGTCACTATAGACGAACGCTGCTCATTGGTCACTATAGACGAACGCTGCTCATTGGTCACTATAGACGAACGCTGCTCATTGGTCACTATAGACGAACGCTGCTCATTGGTCACTATAGACGAACGCTGCTCATTGGTCACTATACCAAGACGAACGCTGCTCATTGGTCACTATAGACGAACGCTGCTCATTGGTCACTATACCAAGACGAACGCTGCTCATTGGTCACTATAGACCAACGCTGCTCATTGGTCACTATAGACCAACGCTGCTCATTGGTCACTATAGACGAACGCTGCTCATTGGTCACTATAGACCAACGCTGCTCATTGGTCACTATAGACGAACGCTGCTCATTGGTCACTATAGACGAACGCTGCTCATTGGTCACTATAGACGAACGCTGCTCATTGGTCACTATAGACGAACGCTGCTCATTGGTCACTATAGACGAACGCTGCTCATTGGTCACTATAGACGAACGCTGCTCATTGGTCACTATAGACGAACGCTGCTCATTGGTCACTATAGACGAACGCTGCTCATTGGTCACTACACCAAGACGAAAACACCAGTACCGTTTCTGCATTCCATCAGTGAAACGCCAGGTGTGTTTTGCAGTGCATTCCATCAGTGAAACGCCATGTGTGTTTTGCAGTGCATTCCATCAGTGAAACGCCAGGTGTGTTTTGCAGTGCATTCCATCAGTGAAACGCCAGGTGTGTTTTGCAGTGCATTCCATCAGTGAAACGCCATGTGTGTTTTGCAGTGCATTGGTGCAGGCTCAGGCTTTGATCTGAGCAAAGGAGATATACAGTATACTCTCACAGAGATTTGGTGAATTTACAGTAGTAAGGATTGTATTTTTTCTGCGTGCTTTGAAGGTGCAGTGTGGAATGTGGATGGATGGATGGATGGATGGATGGATGGGTGGATGGATGGATGGATGGATGGATGGATGGATGGATGGATGGATGGATGGATGGATGGATGGATGGGTGCTGTACTTATGAGTGTTATATGGGTGTTATGCATTTAGCCGCGTCCTCCGTCATCATCATAGCTGTGGCAGCTTTTGTCCTAGAAAACAGCCAGCGTGTGTGGAGTGTTATAGACCCTAACTAACTACTGTTCAACCTCTCACTCATGTACAGTGACTAATGCTTGCTTCAGAGGTCTGACTGTGTGTGCGTGTGTGCGTGCGTGCGTGCGTGCGTGCGTGCGTTCTTGTGTGCACGCGTGCACGCGTGTGCACAAGTATAGTCGAATTTGAGAAACAGAGTTTAATTGTGAGGACAATTTTCCGTCAGTCAGTCAGTCAGTCACGCCCCATATATGGTCATGCCTCGTGACATCACGTGATGTCATCAATATAGGCCAGCAACTCTACAACTCACATCAAACCCTTAGATCTCCATATATGGAGCTGACCTGTTCTGACATTCCATATGTTGATCCTTCCCCATCCATCCTTCCTCTTCGATGTCACCCTTTTGACTGATACCTGTCCATTTAAACTCTAGACGGGCCTGTTGACTGATACCTCCTTGCACTGGCTCCCGGTGAATTTCAGGGTCCAGTTCAAGGTTCTGGTGCTCACTTTTAGAGCCATGTATGGTCAGGCCCCGGGTTACTTAGTTGATCTGGTGCCACGTTATGTGCCCAGTAGAGCCCTCAGGTCTGCAAAACAGGGTCTATTAGACCCACCCTCCACCAAACTGAAGACAAAAGGTGACAAAGCTTTTCAGGCTGTAGCAGCCAAACTCTGGAATGCTCTTCCAATAGCCCTGAGATTTGCACCCTCTGTGGACATTTTTAAAAACAGCCTTAAAACGTTCCTTTTTGCACAAGCATTTGTAGATGGTTCAACCTGATTTTCCTGTTTCAGCGTATATTTATTTATTCATTACGCTTGTATTGTAATTTTATTTGAATTGTACAGCAATTTGTATCTGCCTTGTTTTCCTTTTCTTGTATTTTATTGCATCATGTGAAGCACTTTGTGAGTCCTCTCTGAGAAAGGTGCTATACAAATAAATGTACTACTACTACTACTACCTGTCCATTTAAACTCTAGACGGGCCTGTTGACTGATACCTGTCCATTTAAACTCTAGACGGGCCTGTTGACTGATACTTGTCCATTTAAACTCTAGACGGGCCTGTTGACTGATACCTGTCCATTTAAACTCTAGACGGGCCTGTTGACTGATACCTGTCCATTTAAACTCTAGACGGGCCTGTTGACTGATACCTGTCCATTTAAACTCTAGACGGGCCTGTTGACTGATACCTGTCCATTTAAACTCTAGACGGGCCTGTTGACTGATACCTGTCCATTTAAACTCTAGACGGGCCTGTTGACTGATACCTGTCCATTTAAACTCTAGACGGGCCTGTTGACTGATACCTGTCCATTTAAACTCTAGACGGGCCTGTTGACTGATACCTGTCCATTTAAACTCTAGACGGGCCTGCATCGATGTTATTACTGCAGCCGCGCCCGGTAGCCTGCTCTCAACAGGCCCGAAAATTAAGGCCCGGCCCTACCTGGGCCCTCATCAAACCCTACACACTTAAGACACTGCCCCCGCTGCCACCCTTAGATCTCCAAATATGGAGCTGACCTGTTCTGACATTCCATATGTTGGTCTGACCTCATCAAACCCTGTACACTCAAGACACGCTCCATATATGGCCAGTCCATGTGTTGATCTGACCCCCATTCCAAAGCGCCAGCGCTCGCCCAGCAGCGAGCGCTGTCACCCAGGCGGATGCGTGCACGAAGCAAAGGGCAAGAAGCGACCTCAGGCGTCTTACTGGTGTTTAGAACATATTTTTGTAGACAAAAGAAAAGATTGCGTTTGGCGGTTAGAGGTATTATTGTACGGTTAAAGAGTTATTCCTGACTTATACTTACATACAGGCCTGGGTTCCAGCCTGGATTCCAGCCTGGGTTCCAGCCTGGGTTCCAGCCTGGGTTCCAGCCTGAGTTCCAGCCTGGGTTCCAGCCTGGGTTCCAGCCTGGGTTCCAGTTCCAGCCTGGGTTCCAGCCTGGGTTCCAGCCTGGGTTCCAGCCTGGGTTCCAGCCTGATTCGCTGCGTTCCGCGGATCTGAAAATGTCACTTCGCTACTCAGTTTGGACAGAGGCTGCTTGACTCGCATTTCATAACGTCAACTGTTACGTAGCGCCGTTGTTGCTGATACGTCATCAGCCAGCGCCACTCTGTCCATGCTTCTCTCTGATGTCATCAGCCAGCGCCACTCTGTCCATGCTTCTCTCTGATGTCATCGGCCAGCGCCACTCTGTCCATGCTTCTCAAAAAAATAGTGCCGTTCGAGACTTGAGAGCAAAAACATAACGGTAAACGATTCAGTCCATGTCAGATTCAGTAGTCCATGCTGACATGGACTACTGAATCTGTAGTCCATGTCAGATTCAGTAGTCCATGTCAGATGCAGTAGTCCATGTCAGATTCAGTAGTCCATGTCAGATTCAGTAGTCCATGTCAGATGCAGTAGTCCATGTCAGATTCAGTAGTCCATGTCAGATGCAGTAGTCCATGTCAGATGCAGTAGTCCATGTCAGATGCAGTAGTCCATGTCAGATTCAGTAGTCCATGTCAGATGCAGTAGTCCATGTCAGATTCAGTAGTCCATGTCAGATTCAGTAGTCCATGTCAGATGCAGTAGTCCATGTCAGATGCAGTAGTCCATGTCAGATTCAGTAGTCCATGTCAGATGCAGTAGTCCATGTCAGATTCAGTAGTCCATGTCAGATTCAGTAGTCCATGTCAGATGCAGTAGTCCATGTCAGATTCAGTAGTCAGTAGTCCATGTGGCAGCGGTGGCCGAACGGATAGCGGAGCGGTCTTGATACCGGAAGTTCGCCAGTTCGAATCAGCGGTCCGACACGTTAAAATTACCACCGCTGAAGTGCCCTTGAACAAGGCATTGAACCACTACGATGAAATGTGTTCTATGAGCAGGGCCTGGCTGGAAACAAGTTCTTGAGCTTAGCCCAGATACCCTGGGTAAATATAGTAATCATTTCATTTCATTTCATTTCCATGTCAGATTCAGTAGTCCATGCCAGATGCAGTAGTCCATGTCAGATTCAGTAGTCAGTAGTCCATGTCAGATTCAGTAGTCCATGTCAGATTCAGTAGTCCATGTCAGATTCAGTAGTCCATGTCAGATTCAGTAGTCAGTAGTCCATGTCAGATTCAGTAGTCCATGTCAGATTCAGTAGTCCATGTCAGATTCAGTAGTCCATGTCAGATTCAGTAGTCAGTAGTCCATGTCAGATTCAGTAGTCCATGTCAGATTCAGTAGTCAGTAGTCCATGT
>NC_136808.1:63321539-63363232 GCF_951216825.1 Electrona antarctica | reverse complement strand
TTAATATCGCTTAATTATTCAAGTATTTTTATTGAAGTTTGCACATACTGTAAGACAGGACAGACAACAATTACAGAACAGATACAGGACAAAACAACAGCACCAGTACTCAACATTCATGTAGAGTGTAAAAGTCTGAAATGCAATGTAAAAAAAACACAAATTGTATATTAATGAAATCAACTATAACAACTAAAATACAAAAAAAAAGAAAATGACTACGTAGAAAATACTACCGCAAAGTAGGTTTGAAACGGTTGCCAAACTCTGGTATATTTCTGAGTGAAGCCCCTGATTGTATATTTATCAGTTATTATGTATTACAATAACTTAATTAATTAATTGTCAATATAATTGTCATCTTTGACTTAAGCTGGCAGTTATTCAGTATATCGTGTCTGTCGAGTGGAAACCTCTGATGTCCAAAACTGTTACTTTTCAGGTTTCAAATGCAAAAGTGACATATCCTCAAAACGTGTGGCTTTGCACCATGTTTGGAGCTTGTGGATCTGCTGCTTGTGGATCTGCTGCTTGTGGATCTGCTGCTTGTGGATCTGCTGCTTGTGGATCTGCTGCTTGTGGATCTGCTGCTTGTGGATCTGCTGCTTGTGGATCTGCTGCTTGTGGATCTGCTGCTTTTGATGCTTTTGTGATACTGTATGATCAAGTATATAGAGCGTTAATTTATGAAAAAAACTCAAAAAGTTTAAATATGTACTGTAATATACTTTGGAGCAATCAGAATCAGGTGGGACCTGGTGGGACCTGGTGGGACCTGGTGGGACCTGGTGGGACCTGGTGGGACCCGGTGAGCAGGCTGGTGCCTTGCATGGTTTCCACTGAAACCCTAACTGCTCCCGGTGAGCAGGCTGGTGCCTTGCATGGTTTCCTCTGAAACCCTAACTGCTCCCGGTGAGCAGGCTGGTGCCTTGCATGGTTTCCTCTGAAACCCTAACTGCTCCCGGTGAGCAGGCTGGTGCCTTGCATGGTTTCCACTGAAACCCTAACTGCTCCCGGTGAGCAGGCTGGTGCCTTGCATGGTTTCCTCTGAAACCCTAACTGCTCCCGGTGAGCAGGCTGGTGCCTTGCATGGTTTCCACTGAAACCCTAACTGCTCCCGGTGAGCAGGCTGGTGCCTTGCATGGTTTCCTCTGAAACCCTAACTGCTCCCGGTGAGCAGGCTGGTGCCTTGCATGGTTTCCTCTGCCAACTGTGAATGTGTGACTATAATGCACATGTTGTTGTGTTTGGAAAATAAAATATATATATGTTTTCGGATAAATTTGTACTTTTTCCAATATAGTACCACAGACGAAAAGTCCAAATTTCATTCTGACCACGAAAAGGCCTCGTTGTCCTGACCCCTTATCTATCATTTATACATTATGTGGACTTAGACTGTTTTATACATTATGGATCAATAGTGTGGACTTAGACTGTTTTATACATTATGGATCAATAGTGTGGACTTAGACTGTTTTATACATTATGGATCAATAGTGTGGACTTAGACTGTTTTTCGTCTGTGGCATATGAATACAATCTCTGCCGTTTATTTTTGAAACACCGTTCTTGGTGTATAAATATGACGCAATCCAAGATTGGGAATTCCAATGAAATCCAGGGAAATAGCACCATCTAGCGGCAGTGATGTCAGACCTTTGTGCTCTATATTCTACATTGTAATAAAGGCGCTATTATCTATTTACTATTTTAGCAACTGAAATGTGATGCACATCAAACGTGGGGGAACTCAAAATAAACAAACAAAAAAAGGTTTGAGAATCAACCAAAAGACAGTGAGTACTTTGTACCGTGTGGTTGTTTAAATATAGTGTGAGGAATGGTGGAAGGAAACACAGCTTGTCTTCTTACAGTGGCTTACATCATAACATCATAAGATCCATAATGGTTTGTTTACTTGGTGCTCTGTGGAGATGTGATAGGAGCTAATGTGGAGATGTGGAGATGTGGAGATGTGGAGATGTGGATCATAAGATCCATAATGGTTTGTTTTTGTTTACTTGGTGCTCTGTGGAGATGTGATAGGAGCTAATGACAGTAGAGGCTCTAACAGTCTGAGTGGCATACACATCTTTCCTCTTCACGTCTTTCCTGGGACGGCGGTGGCTCAGGGCTAGAGTAGCTGGATGGTAACCGCAAGGTTGCCAGTTCGAACCCTGTGGGCTCCCCCAGAGTTAGTGTCGAAGTGTCCTTGAGCAAGACACTGAACCCCAAATTGCTCCTGATGTGCTGGTTGGTGCCTTGCATGGTTTCTGCCGCCATCGGTGTATGAATGTGTGTGTGAATGGGTGAATGTAATGCACAATCTATGTAAAGGTGTGTGAATGTGTGTGTGAATGGGTGAATGTAATGCACAATCTATGTAAAGCGCCTTGGATAAAGGCGCTATATAAATGCACCATTTACCATTTACCATTTTTCATCATGAATTGGTATTTTTTGGAAAGTATTGTAAAGGAAACCTTACATAGAAGTATAGGCCCATGGATTATAAAAGAGTTTAAAAATACTTATTTTCTATCAATCACACATGAAGCCGTAGCCAATGAGACAAAGCCATGCATGCACCAGTGGGCTGTATAGCCAATCGGATGTAGTCCTGCATGCGCCAGTGGGCTGTATAGCCAATGAGACGAAGCCATGCATGCGCCAGTGGGCTGTATAGCCAATCGGATGGAGTCCTGCATGCACCAGTGGGCTGTATAGCCAATCGGATGGAGTCCTGCATGCGCCAGTGGGCTGTATAGCCAATCGGATGGAGTCCTGCATGCGCCAGTGGGCTGTATAGCCAATCGGATGGAGTCCTGCAAGCTCACACACAGCACATCGCAATGTGACTCGTAGTGAGCTCGTAGTATTTCTGCTATTTCAAATTGTTTCTGAAAGTCATCACGTTTAAGTTATGTTTAAGATTCATATCTTCCCCGTGCAACTTTTGTTTACGAAGCCTAAAGGTCAAACAGAAATGTGTATTGCAAAAACACAATATGTCAAAAACACAATATGTCAAAAACACAATATGTCAAAAACACAATATGTCAAAAACACACATTTGTCAATAGCATCAACCTGCAAGTAAAACATAATATAAAGAAAGAAAAGGCAACTAAAGCTGGCAAATAATTGCAGTCGGGTAAAACAAAAAGTACAATATTTGAGACGTAGGAGTAGAAATATAAAGAGTCATAACACGGAAATACTCAAGTAATGTAATAATACCTGAACATTGTACTGATTTAAAATCAGTATATTCAGTGATTTAACTTAATTCAAATATCGCTTCTTTTTTTGTTTAACCCCTGGGGGTCAAAAAACCTTAGGTTTCGTTTTTGGCTAGGTGGCCCAGCCTTCATCCAATCAGGATAGAGATGGGCCCTCCGCCAATCACCATCGAGCGGGGGCGGGCCTTGGTGTGCGTGCTGTTGTCGCATGCCCCCCCGGGGGGGGGGGGGGGGGTTCCAAATCACCCAAATCACTGAATCCTAGTAAAATGATCAATACTGCAATGTAAAAATACAGAAATATTAGTATAATTAAAGTACCAAAAGTAGAAAGTACTCATTCTGCAAAATGTCCCATTTCACAAGTTTTCAAATGCATAAAAATTGTAGTGGAGTAAAAATACAACATTTGCCTCTGACTGAGGTGTGGTACATGTACATGAGTACAGTAGTTGAGTAAATGTATAGTTACTTTACACTACTGAGTACATGAGTAAATGTACTCAGTCACTTCCCACACACTGTATGTAGCCCATTAGAGTATACCACTGAGTACATGAGTAAATGTACTCAGTAGCCCATTAGAGTATACCACTGAGTACATGAGTAAATGTACTCAGTCACTTCCCACACACTGTATGTAGCCCATTAGAGTATACCACTGAGTACATGAGTAAATGTACTCAGTAGCCCATTAGAGTATACCACTGAGTACATGAGTAAATGTACTCAGTAGCCCATTAGAGTATACCACTGAGTACATGAGTAAATGTACTCAGTAGCCCATTAGAGTATACCACTGAGTACATGAGTAAATGTACTCAGTCGCCCATTAGAGTATACCACTGAGTACATGAGTAAATGTACTCAGTCACTTCCCACACACTGTATGTAACCCATTAGAGTATACCACTGAGTACATGAGTAAATGTACTCAGTAGCCCATTAGAGTATACCACTGAGTACATGAGTAAATGTACTCAGTAGCCCATTAGAGTATACCACTGAGTACATGAGTAAATGTACTCAGTAGCCCATTAGAGTATACCACTGAGTACATGAGTAAATGTACTCAGTAGCCCATTAGAGTATACCACTGAGTACATGAGTAAATGTACTCAGTATCCCATTAGAGTATCATGAATCATCAGATGGGAGGCCTCCCGTTTGCACAGTAATTATCCTTATCTTGCCTTGTTTTGTTTTGTTTTGTTTTGATCGAAGCCAAAACACACATTTTGATTGGCCACAGGGTCATGTGTAACCCCTAGTAACGGTGTGTTGATTGGCCACAGGGTCATGTGTAACCCCTAGTAACGGTGTGTTTGATTGGCCACAGGGTCATGTGTAACCCCTAGTAACGGTGTGTTTGATTGGCCACAGGGTCATGTGTAACCCCTAGTAACGGTGTGTTTGATTGGCCACAGGGTCATGTGTAACCCCTAGTAACGGTGTGTTTGATTGGCCACAGGGTCATGTGTAACCCCTAGTAACGGTGTGTTTGATTGGCCACAGGGTCATGTGTAACCCCTAGTAACGGTGTGTTTGATTGGCCACAGGGTCATGTGTAACCCCTAGTAACGGTGTGTTTGATTGGCCACAGGGTCATGTGTAACCCCTAGTAACGGTGTGTTTGATTGGCCACAGGGTCATGTGTAACCCCTAGTAACGGTGTGTTTGATTGGCCACAGGGTCATGTGTAACCCCTAGTAACGGTGTGTTTGATTGGCCACAGGGTCATGTGTAACCCCTAGTAACGGTGTGTTTGATTGGCCACAGGGTCATGTGTAACCCCTAGTAACGGTGTGTTTGATTGGCCACAGGGTCATGTGTAACCCCTAGTAACGGTGTTTGATTGGCCACAGGGTCATGTGTAACCCCTAGTAACGGTGTGTTTGATTGGCCACAGGGTCATGTGTAACCCCTAGTAACGGTGTGTTTGATTGGCCACAGGGTCATGTGTAACCCCTAGTAACGGTGTGTTGATTGGCCACAGGGTCATGTGTAACCCCTAGTAACGGTGTGTTTGATTGGCCACAGGGTCATGTGTAACCCCTAGTAACGGTGTTTGATTGGCCACAGGGTCATGTGTAACCCCTAGTAACGGTGTTTGATTGGCCACAGGGTCATGTGTAACCCCTAGTAACGGTGTTTGATTGGCCACAGGGTCATGTGTAACCCCTAGTAACGGTGTGTTGATTGGCCACAGGGTCATGTGTAACCCCTAGTAACGGTGTTTGATTGGCCACAGGGTCATGTGTAACCCCTAGTAACGGTGTGTTGATTGGCCACAGGGTCATGTGTAACCCCTCTGATTGGCCACAGGGTCATGTGTAACCCCTCTGATTGGCCACAGGGTCATGTGTAACCCCTCTGATTGGCCACAGGGTCATGTGTAACCCCTCTGATTGGCCACAGGGTCATGTGTAACCCCTCTGATTGGCCACAGGGTCATGTGTAACCCCTCTGATTGGCCACAGGGTCATGTGTAACCCCTCTGATTGGCCACAGGGTCATGTGTAACCCCTCTGATTGGCCACAGGGTCATGTGTAACCCCTCTGATTGGCCACAGGGTCATGTGTAACCCCTAGTAACGGTGTGTTGATGTACGCAACAATTAGCATGCAGCGGCGCACCAAGGCGGGGTCTTTAGAAGACACAAAGCCCTCCCTCGCTCCCTGGCAGAAAAAGCAGGAAACGTGCTGCGTCTATTTTTAGACACAAAACGTGCACTTTCTCTTCTCTGCCGGTGCTGGAGTCGCAGGAGGGGCTCAGCGCTCCAATTAGCGTTCTGGAAGCGCACAGAGCCAGACATGGAGATGATAATGAATACGTCTCTCCTCCTTGCCTGCTGACATGACAGGGGAAATATGTCTGCAATCTCCATTGCTGGCAAACGGAAAAAGAAATCACAGTTTTGCAGTTAATGATTTTGACGTTGATTAACAATTCTTGTTACCGTTTTAAAAACTGGCCAAAACTCATTAGTGAAAACTATTGTGCAGATTACATTAGAGGTTTTCAAAGTGGTGTCCCAGGACCGTGTGAGCTTGTAAAATAAACCCCATTATAATAATATTTGTTAGAATAGAATTACACACATTTTCTGTTATGGGGGTCCCTGATAGTCCTGGTATAGTCCTGGTATAGTCCTGGTATATAGTCCTGGTATAGTCCTGGTATATAGTCCTGGTATAGTCCTGTATAGTCCTGGTATAGTCCTGGTATATAGTCCTGGTATAAACGGCAAAAGAAATCACAGTTTTGCAGTTAATGATTTTGACGTTGATTAACAATTCTTGTTAACGTTTCAAAAACTGGCCAAAACTCATTAGTGAAAACTATTATGCAGATTACATTAGAGGTTTTCAAAGTGGTGTCCCAGGACCGTGTGAGCTTGTAAAATAAACCCCATTATAATAATATTTGTTAGAATAGAATTACACACATTTTCTGTTATGGGGGTCCCTGATAGTCCTGGTATAGTCCTGGTATAGTCCTGGTATAGTCCTGGTATAGTCCTGGTTTATAGTCCTGGTATAGTCCTGGTATAGTCCTGGTATATAGTCCTGGTATAGTCCTGTATAGTCCTGGTATAGTCCTGGTCCTGGTATAGTCCTGGTATAGTCCTGGTATATAGTCCTGGTATAGTCCTGGTATAGTCCTGGTATATAGTCCTGGTATAGTCCTGGTATAGTCCTGGTATAGTCCTGTATAGTCCTGGTATAGTCCTGGTATAGTCCTGTATAGTCCTGTATAGTCCTGGTATAGTCCTGGTATAGTCCTGGTATAGTCCTGGTAGAGTCCTGGTATAGTCCTGGTATAGTCCTGGTATAGTCCTGTTATAGTCCTGGTATAGTCTTGTATAGTCCTGGTATAGTCCTGTATAGTCCTGGTATAGTCCTGGTATAGTCCTGTATAGTCCTGGTAGAGTCCTGGTATAGTCCTGGTAGAGTCCTGGTATAGTCCTGTATAGTCCTGGTATAGTCCTGGTAGAGTCCTGGTAGAGTCCTGGTATAGTCCTGGTATAGTCCTGGTATAGTCCTGTATAGTCCTGGTATAGTCCTGTATAGTCCTGGTATAGTCCTGGTATAGTCCTGGTATAGTCCTGGTATAGTCCTGTATAGTCCTGGTATAGTCCTGGTATAGTCCTGTTATAGTCCTGGTATAGTCCTGGTGTATAGTCCTGGTATAGTCCTGTATAGTCCTGGTATAGTCCTGGTATAGTCCTGGTGTATAGTCCTGGTATAGTCCTGTATAGTCCTGTATAGTCCTGTATAGTCCTGGTATAGTCCTGGTATAGTCCTGGTGTATATTCCTGGTATAGTCCTGTATAGTCCTGGTATAGTCCTGGTGTATATTCCTGGTATAGTCCTGGTATAGTCCTGGTATAGTCCTGGTGTATAGTCCTGTATAGTCCTGGTATAGTCCTGGTATAGTCCTGGTGTATATTCCTGGTATAGTCCTGTATAGTCCTGGTATAGTCCTGGTATAGTCCTGGTATAGTCCTGGTATAGTCCTGTATAGTCCTGGTATAGTCCTGGTATAGTCCTGGTGTATAGTCCTGGTATAGTCCTGGTATAGTCCTGGTATAGTCCTGTATAGTCCTGTATAGTCCCGACTCCTGGTATAGTCCTCAAAGTGTTTGGGAGCCACATGCGTACAGTAATAATGGCAAGGCAAGGCATTTTTATTTGTACAGCACATTTCAACAACAAGGCACTTCAATGTGTTTTACACAGAACAAGCAAATTATACACAATCATACAATTACATTTGCATGCATAAAATATAAGTAACCATTATTAACAACAGCAGAAGAGAAAATAAAAGAGAAAAACAATTGTAACTCAATTAAAGGCAGCGGCAAACAGAAAGGGCTTTAGTTGTGTTTTAAAAGACAAACAGAAAGGGCTTTAGTTGTGTTTTAAAAGACAAAGAGAAAGGGCTTTAGTTGTGTTTTAAAAGACAAACAGAAAGGGCTTCAGTTGTGTTTTAAAAGACAAACAGAAAGGGCTTCATCTGTGTTTTAAAAGACAAACAGAAAGGGCTTCAGTTGTGTTTTAAAAGACAAACAGAAAGGGCTTCAGTTGTGTTTTAAAAGACAAACAGAAAGGGCTTTAGTTGTGTTTTAAAAGACAAACAGAAAGGGCTTTAGTTGTGTTTTAAAAGACAAACAGAAAGGGCTTTAGTTGTGTTTTAAAAGACAAACAGAAAGGGCTTTAGTTGTGTTTTAAAAGACAAACAGAAAGGGCTTCAGTTGTGTTTTAAAAGACAAACAGAAAGGGCTTCAGTTGTGTTTTAAAAGACAAACAGAAAGGGCTTCAGTTGTGTTTTAAAAGACAAACAGAAAGGGCTTCAGTTGTGTTTTAAAAGACAAACAGAAAGGGCTTCAGTTGTGTTTTAAAAGACAAACAGAAAGGGCTTCAGTTGTGTTTTAAAAGACAAACAGAAAGGGCTTCAGTTGTGTTTTAAAAGACAAACAGAAAGGGCTTCAGTTGTGTTTTAAAAGACAAACAGAAAGGGCTTTAGTTGTGTTTTAAAAGACAAACAGAAAGGGCTTTAGTTGTGTTTTAAAAGAAAAACAGAAAGGGCTTTAGTTGTGTTTTAAAAGACAAACAGAAAGGGCTTTAGTTGTGTTTTAAAAGACAAACAGAAAGGGCTTTAGTTGTGTTTTAAAAGACAAACAGAAAGGGCTTTAGTTGTGTTTTAAAAGACAAACAGAAAGGGCTTTAGTTGTGTTTTAAAAGACAAACCGAAAGGGCTTCAGTTGTGTTTTAAAAGACAAACAGAAAGGGCTTTAGTTGTGTTTTAAAAGACAAACAGAAAGGGCTTTAGTTGTGTTTTAAAAGACAAACAGAAAGGGCTTTAGTTGTGTTTTAAAAGACAAACCAAAAGGGCTTCAGTTGTGTTTTAAAAGACAAACAGAAAGGGCTTTAGTTGTGTTTTAAAAGACAAACAGAAAGGGCTTCAGTTGTGTTTTAAAAGACAAACAGAAAGGGCTTCAGTTGTGTTTTAAAAGACAAACAGAAAGGGCTTCAGTTGTGTTTTAAAAGACAAACAGAAAGGGCTTCAGTTGTGTTTTAAAAGACAAACAGAAAGGGCTTTAGTTGTGTTTTAAAAGACAAACAGAAAGGGCTTTAGTTGTGTTTTAAAAGACAAACAGAAAGGGCTTCAGTTGTGTTTTAAAAGACAAACAGAAAGGGCTTCAGTTGTGTTTTAAAAGACAAACAGAAAGGGCTTCAGTTGTGTTTTAAAAGACAAACAGAAAGGGCTTTAGTTGTGTTTTAAAAGACAAACAGAAAGGGCTTTAGTTGTGTTTTAAAAGACAAACCGAAAGGGCTTCAGTTGTGTTTTAAAAGACAAACAGAAAGGGCTTTAGTTGTGTTTTAAAAGACAAACAGAAAGGGCTTTAGTTGTGTTTTAAAAGACAAACAGAAAGGGCTTTAGTTGTGTTTTAAAAGACAAACCAAAAGGGCTTCAGTTGTGTTTTAAAAGACAAACAGAAAGGGCTTTAGTTGTGTTTTAAAAGACAAACAGAAAGGGCTTCAGTTGTGTTTTAAAAGACAAACAGAAAGGGCTTCAGTTGTGTTTTAAAAGACAAACAGAAAGGGCTTCAGTTGTGTTTTAAAAGACAAACAGAAAGGGCTTCAGTTGTGTTTTAAAAGACAAACAGAAAGGGCTTTAGTTGTGTTTTAAAAGACAAACAGAAAGGGCTTTAGTTGTGTTTTAAAAGACAAACAGAAAGGGCTTCAGTTGTGTTTTAAAAGACAAACAGAAAGGGCTTCAGTTGTGTTTTAAAAGACAAACAGAAAGGGCTTCAGTTGTGTTTTAAAAGACAAACAGAAAGGGCTTCAGTTGTGTTTTAAAAGACAAACAGAAAGGGCTTTAGTTGTGTTTTAAAAGACAAACAGAAAGGGCTTTAGTTGTGTTTTAAAAGACAAACAGAAAGGGCTTTAGTTGTGTTTTAAAAGACAAACAGAAAGGGCTTTAGTTGTGTTTTAAAAGACAAACAGAAAGGGCTTTAGTTGTGTTTTAAAAGACAAACAGAAAGGGCTTCAGTTGTGTTTTAAAAGACAAACAGAAAGGGCTTCAGTTGTGTTTTAAAAGACAAACAGAAAGGGCTTCAGTTGTGTTTTAAAAGACAAACAGAAAGGGCTTCAGTTGTGTTTTAAAAGACAAACAGAAAGGGCTTTAGTTGTGTTTTAAAAGACAAACAGAAAGGGCTTCAGTTGTGTTTTAAAAGACAAACAGAAAGGGCTTCAGTTGTGCTTTAAAAGACAAACAGAAAGGGCTTCAGTTGTGTTTTAAAAGACAAACAGAAAGGGCTTTAGTTGTGTTTTAAAAGACAAACAGAAAGGGCTTCAGTTGTGTTTTAAAAGACAAACAGAAAGGGCTTTAGTTGTGTTTTAAAAGACAAACAGAAAGGGCTTTAGTTGTGTTTTAAAAGACAAACAGAAAGGGCTTTAGTTGTGTTTTAAAAGACAAACAGAAAGGGCTTCAGTTGTGTTTTAAAAGACAAACAGAAAGGGCTTCAGTTGTGTTTTAAAAGACAAACAGAAAGGGCTTCAGTTGTGTTTTAAAAGACAAACAGAAAGGGCTTCAGTTGTGTTTTAAAAGACAAACAGAAAGGGCTTCAGTTGTGTTTTAAAAGACAAACAGAAAGGGCTTCAGTTGTGTTTTAAAAGACAAACAGAAAGGGCTTCAGTTGTGTTTTAAAAGACAAACAGAAAGGGCTTCAGTTGTGTTTTAAAAGACAAACAGAAAGGGCTTCAGTTGTGTTTTAAAAGACAAACAGAAAGGGCTTTAGTTGTGTTTTAAAAGACAAACAGAAAGGGCTTTAGTTGTGTTTTAAAAGAAAAACAGAAAGGGCTTTAGTTGTGTTTTAAAAGACAAACAGAAAGGGCTTTAGTTGTGTTTTAAAAGACAAACAGAAAGGGCTTTAGTTGTGTTTTAAAAGACAAACAGAAAGGGCTTTAGTTGTGTTTTAAAAGACAAACAGAAAGGGCTTTAGTTGTGTTTTAAAAGACAAACCGAAAGGGCTTCAGTTGTGTTTTAAAAGACAAACAGAAAGGGCTTTAGTTGTGTTTTAAAAGACAAACAGAAAGGGCTTTAGTTGTGTTTTAAAAGACAAACAGAAAGGGCTTTAGTTGTGTTTTAAAAGACAAACCAAAAGGGCTTCAGTTGTGTTTTAAAAGACAAACAGAAAGGGCTTTAGTTGTGTTTTAAAAGACAAACAGAAAGGGCTTCAGTTGTGTTTTAAAAGACAAACAGAAAGGGCTTCAGTTGTGTTTTAAAAGACAAACAGAAAGGGCTTCAGTTGTGTTTTAAAAGACAAACAGAAAGGGCTTCAGTTGTGTTTTAAAAGACAAACAGAAAGGGCTTTAGTTGTGTTTTAAAAGACAAACAGAAAGGGCTTTAGTTGTGTTTTAAAAGACAAACAGAAAGGGCTTCAGTTGTGTTTTAAAAGACAAACAGAAAGGGCTTCAGTTGTGTTTTAAAAGACAAACAGAAAGGGCTTCAGTTGTGTTTTAAAAGACAAACAGAAAGGGCTTTAGTTGTGTTTTAAAAGACAAACAGAAAGGGCTTTAGTTGTGTTTTAAAAGACAAACCGAAAGGGCTTCAGTTGTGTTTTAAAAGACAAACAGAAAGGGCTTTAGTTGTGTTTTAAAAGACAAACAGAAAGGGCTTTAGTTGTGTTTTAAAAGACAAACAGAAAGGGCTTTAGTTGTGTTTTAAAAGACAAACCGAAAGGGCTTCAGTTGTGTTTTAAAAGACAAACAGAAAGGGCTTTAGTTGTGTTTTAAAAGACAAACAGAAAGGGCTTCAGTTGTGTTTTAAAAGACAAACAGAAAGGGCTTCAGTTGTGTTTTAAAAGACAAACAGAAAGGGCTTCAGTTGTGTTTTAAAAGACAAACAGAAAGGGCTTCAGTTGTGTTTTAAAAGACAAACAGAAAGGGCTTTAGTTGTGTTTTAAAAGACAAACAGAAAGGGCTTTAGTTGTGTTTTAAAAGACAAACAGAAAGGGCTTCAGTTGTGTTTTAAAAGACAAACAGAAAGGGCTTCAGTTGTGTTTTAAAAGACAAACAGAAAGGGCTTCAGTTGTGTTTTAAAAGACAAACAGAAAGGGCTTCAGTTGTGTTTTAAAAGACAAACAGAAAGGGCTTTAGTTGTGTTTTAAAAGACAAACAGAAAGGGCTTTAGTTGTGTTTTAAAAGACAAACAGAAAGGGCTTTAGTTGTGTTTTAAAAGACAAACAGAAAGGGCTTTAGTTGTGTTTTAAAAGACAAACAGAAAGGGCTTTAGTTGTGTTTTAAAAGACAAACAGAAAGGGCTTCAGTTGTGTTTTAAAAGACAAACAGAAAGGGCTTCAGTTGTGTTTTAAAAGACAAACAGAAAGGGCTTTAGTTGTGTTTTAAAAGACAAACAGAAAGGGCTTCAGTTGTGTTTTAAAAGACAAACAGAAAGGGCTTTAGTTGTGTTTTAAAAGACAAACAGAAAGGGCTTCAGTTGTGTTTTAAAAGACAAACAGAAAGGGCTTCAGTTGTGCTTTAAAAGACAAACAGAAAGGGCTTCAGTTGTGTTTTAAAAGACAAACAGAAAGGGCTTTAGTTGTGTTTTAAAAGACAAACAGAAAGGGCTTTAGTTGTGTTTTAAAAGACAAACAGAAAGGGCTTCAGTTGTGTTTTAGAAGAAAGAAGAGAGTGGTCATATCTGGTAGTTGTGTTTTAGAAGAAAGAAGAGAGTGGTCATATCTGGTAGTTGTGTTTTAGAAGAAAGAAGAGTGGTCATATCTGGTAGTTGTGTTTTAGAAGAAAGAAGAGAGTGGTCATATCTGGTAGTTGTGTTTTAGAAGAAAGAAGAGAGTGGTCATATCTGGTAGTTGTGTTTTAGAAGAAAGAAGAGAGTGGTCATATCTGGTAGTTGTGTTTTAGAAGAAAGAAGAGAGTGGTCATATCTGGTAGTTGTGTTTTAGAAGAAAGAAGAGAGTGGTCATATCTGGTAGTTGTGTTTTAGAAGAAAGAAGAGAGTGGTCATATCTGGTAGTTGTGTTTTAGAAGAAAGAAGAGAGTGGTCATATCTGGTAGTTGTGTTTTAGAAGAAAGAAGAGAGTGGTCATATCTGGTAGTTGTGTTTTAGAAGAAAGAAGAGAGTGGTCATATCTGGTAGTTGTGTTTTAGAAGAAAGAAGAGAGTGGTCATATCTGGTAGTTGTGTTTTAGAAGAAAGAAGAGAGTGGTCATATCTGGTAGTTTGTTCCAGATATGTGGTGCAGAATAACTAAATGCTACTTCCCCATTTGTATTTTTAGGGGGACAGAAAGTAGACTTTCCCCTGAGATGACCTGAGAGATCTGGATGGTCCCCGATGACCTGAGAGATCTGGATGGTCCCCGATGACCTGAGAGATCTGGATGGTCCCCGATGACCTGAGAGATCTGGATGGTCCCCGATGACCTGAGAGATCTGGATGGTCCCAGATGACCTGAGAGATCTGGATGATTCGTGATATCGTACAAGATCACAAATGTATTTTGGCCCTAAATATAAATAAAATATAGTATTAAATATTTTCTCCTGCATAAGATATACCGTTTATTTATTGGAGAGCTACCGTTGCTGTTGCAACAAAACAACAACCAATCAAGGATAAGTTAATTATACAAATCCATCCATCTTCAACCGCTTATCCGTAGTCGGGTCACGGGGGCAACAGCTCCACCAGAGTGCTCCAGACTTCCCTCTCCAGAGCAACATTAGTGACTTCCTCCTGGGGGATTCTGAGACGTTCCAAGGCCAGTGAGTCCATGTGTTTCCTCCAACTGCGCCTTGGTTCTGCCCGGGGTCTCCTCCCAGTGGGACCTCCCTAGGGAGGCGCCCGAGAGGCATCCTAACCAGATGCCCGAACCACCTCAGCTGGCTCCTTTCCAGGCGAAGGAGCAGCGGTTCTACTCCGAGTCTCTCTCGTGTGACTGAACTTCTCACCCTATCTCTAAGGGAGATGCCAGCCACCCGTCGAAGAAAACTCATTTCGGCCACTTGTATTCGCGACCTTATTCTTTCGATCATGACCCACACTTCATGACCATAGGTGAGAGTAGGAACGAATATTGCTCGGTAGACGGAGAGCTTTGCCTTCTGGCTCAACTCTCTTTTCGTCACAATGTGAACTGTAATTTTCCACAAGGACTAAAGGGTAGAGCAGCATAAATGTACCATCTGTACAGTAGCTGTACAATCTGTCTAACACAAAGCCATGACGTCATCATCCCAAAGACTTCACTGCAGTGGTGAATAGTAACTAATACTTTTACTTTCTGGGGAAATAATCTGTGATATAAGTCTTTTAAGATATCAGCTACCATTGAAGTCAACAAGTGGGAACACTTTCATTGACGGACCAACCATTTCTGGTTTATCTCGTAGCAACGGAGACGTTGATGGATCATAATGTATGTCTAACCTATATTTGGGAGAAAGTGCCTTCCCTTTTAGCCATGAATTACTGTGTACTGTGTACTGTGCGCAGTACCTATTACAAAGGTTCCTTCCTACTACGTATAAGCCACAGACACCCACATTACTCAAAACAAACACCTTTTTTTTTGGGCATGGTGGCACAGTTGGTAGTGCTGTCGCCTCACAGCTAGAAGGTCCTGTGTTCGATTCCCGCTCGGGACGCTGTGGGTGCTGGCGGCGTGTTTCCTCCTCCGCGTCATCAGTGCCCATACCCGAGGCGGGGTTGGCGAAAGGGCCTTTCTGTGTGGAGTTTGCATGTTCTCCCCGTGTCCCCTAGGGTAGGTACCCTCACAAAAAACATGCAGTAATCCTGGTCTCTAAACTGCCTCCCCCTGGCCAGCCGGGGCGCCTGATGGAGGGGAAAGGAACTGGTTGGAATAACGTGTTCCTTCCACGCGCTACGTCCAACCAGGGAAACTACCCCCCTGTCAGGTGTAAAGGAGCAACTTGGACACTCAGGCATGAAGGAAGCACGAGTTCAAGTCCGTTGCTCTCCCCATGTCTCCCATATATGGGGACTAGGTTGGTGGAGGGTGTGTAGAGCCCAGGATCACATTAGATAATTGACACAGGGGTGAAAAAATGGGTTACAAAATCGTGGGATAAAAATTATAAAAAAAAACTAAAAAAAAACACTTTTCAACACTCCCCAAAGTTAATGTTGTTGTTGTTGTTGTAATAGATATATTAGTGTATGAAAATATATTTTCAAGCCCCCTCAGCACCCCCCCCCCACGCGCGCACATGCACACGCAATTTTTTTTATTTTTTATCCCGTTTTGCCTTTTTTAGCACAACCAGTGGCCAGCCCACCCATCAGAACACAATAGAGTAGCATATAGACGTTTTTATATGTCTTTAAATGTTCTGATGAATTGAAAACGGAGGACCCTGAAGTAACAAGTCTTAAGCTTTTTCAGGTTTTATACTCGTAGCAGTCAGATTCTGCATTGACCTGTGTAGGCTACTTTCGTTTGAACTTTACCCATTCTACAAACGGAATAACATTTCCAATCAGTCAATCAATAACATTTGCAGCAGCAGTTTACACAGGGGCCCGCCGGCTCACAACTACAGTAGGCAGATTTGCAGTTCAGTTGGCACAGCGGCTTAACGTTATATTAGATACTGTATAAAATACAGTATAATATTAACAAGTTAGGGTGGCCCATCATCAGAACAGTACGCAATGCTAAATACCTGCATGCGCGTTGTTGTTGTCCTTATCCAAGTTCGTCCTCCGCCTCCTCCTCCTTCGACCACCTCCTCCTCCCCCTCCTCCTCCCCCTCCTCCTCCGATGACAACTCAATAATGCTACTACTACTTAATTCTGTACTAGTCTTTTTTTATTTCGGGCCCACCAAAGCAAGCGTTATGATATTCGATTCTGATCGAGCCATGTTGTAAAGCCGGGTGTCTTTGCGAGATTTGGCAATGCAGTCAGTTCTGTTCATAAGAACTCACCATGTTGTATTGAAAACAAAACGCATGCTGTCCCCAAGTAGCAGTTAATCTATTGCTCCATAAAAGTATGAAAGTTCCATATTCCATATGCAACGAACGACAACAGATGCAAATTGCAAAAGTCGAGACGAGTTGTTTTTATTTACGCATCCGACACCGTCAACAGTGACGACGCTGGGGTTCCATAGCCACCTATTTCCTCTCAAAACGGGCACACATTTCAAAATAAGAGTGTTTTTTGTTTGTACTTGCAATGCGATCATTCAAGCATGTTTTATTTTGGAATCGTACTGGAAATAGAAGTAACTATGACGAGGAAGAAGCCTAGTTGACTTGAAAATGAAACTAAAATAATAATAGAGACGTATTGTATATTGTAATGTGCATTTGGGGTGGCGGAGCGCCCTCTACAGCTACCGGAGCTGCCTCTACAGGTAGGGGAGCTCAAGTGACCGGTACCGGAGCTGCCTCTACAGGTAGGGGAGCTCAAGTGACAGGTACCGGAGCTGAGCTCCGCCTGAAATTAAGCACTGCGTAAAACGCATCCTTGGCGCTCTGGAATTTCATGAAAAACACGTAACACACTTCCTTGGCGGTTCATTAGTTGCGTTTATTTTGACGCCAATACTTGACGCCAATACTTTTGTACTTTGAATACCTAAGTTGTAACAGACTATTTTGTTTCGATAGGGTACTGATAGTTTTACGTAAGTACAAAATGTGACTACTTCTGACTTCATAGACAAAAGGACTACGGTACGTTAAAAGGATTTCATTCAAATATAAATAACTCGATTGTTTTTGTCTTAGCTATTTGCTTTTCTTTTATTATTGTTCTTATAGACCAATTCATTGTTTACAAACATTGGGACTGGGCACACGGATGACTGTTTCATGTAATCAATTCCCAACAGATCTCCAAACCTGTTGTTTTGGGGAGCGCTGGTTTCAGTCCATTCAACCTCCTCTTGTGTGTTGGCTAGTGAGATACACCCTAGGAGACATTTATACTTCAAAGCGCAACAGTACTGCACGCAGAGAACAGCTGATATACAAGCACACATCGCATCGCGGATGCGACTGTTGTGAGCGTAGAGGTCTGCGTGCGCGACACCATCGCGGGACGAAGCATAAATTATACTTGATTGGCTGCAGGTGCGCGTGCAGCCGTGGACAAACAGGCTCTGCTGCCGTGATCATGAGCGCACCTCCCGTTCTTATGACAGCGACTGGAGGTGTGGTTTTGAGGACGGTTTTGAATTGTTATTATTGTTCAAACACAACAGAAACCAATGGATTATATATTTCAAGGGCGAGAGATCACAATCAAAATCCTAATCATTCTTCCTCCACACTGGGATAAAAACAGCATCTAAAAGTTTGATGGGGCATTTTTTACACGTGAGTGCAGTTAGAACTTTTCCATTGCATCTTATGAGAGGTGTTGTTCTTCTGCTGCCTTTATGCATCTTATGAGAGGTGTTGTTCTTCTGCTGCCTTTATGCATCTTATGAGAGGTGTTGTTCTTCTGCTGCCTTTATGCATCTTATGAGAGGTGTTGTTCTTCTGCTGCCTTTATGCATCTTATGAGAGGTGTTGTTCTTCTGCTGCCTTTATGCATCTTATGAGAGGTGTTGTTCTTCTGCTGCCTTTATGCGCGCGCATGCTGTTGCTTATCAGTGTGACGTCGTCTGTTAAGGCGTCTATAGAGGGTATGCGCGTGACATCAAACCCGGAAGTTATGCAAGAACGCTATACTGAGTGACAAAATACTACTTCCTGGCCTTGACAGCCCAGACATCCAAACAGAAAAGTCTTATCTGATTGCATTAAACAACATTAAACAATGTTAAACTCACGTTGCCTGTTGCTTTGCCACTCGATGTGCCTTTAAGCATGTTTTACCCTCTATTCTTCTTTTTTATATCAGGCTCTCAGACTGTCTGTCTGTCTGTCTGTCTGTCTGTCTGTCTGTCTAACACACAAATGTGCACGCACGCACGCACGCACGCACGCACGCACGCACGCACGCACGCACGCACGCACGCACGCACGCACGCACAGACACAGGCAGATCCATTTGGCTCAAAGTGTCATGTTATTCCAGGGTTACGTTCCCATGCTGACATTGTTGGAAACATTGCCGCTAAGGCTGCTGGGAGTTTTCTTTTTCTTTTTCTTTTTGTTTTGTTTTTGTTTTTTTGGGTGGGAGGGGAGGGGGGGCATCATACAAAAGAAAACCCAAAGTGTGTTTGGGGTAAATTCAATCAATGTCATAGCAACGATGAAGCTCTGTGTGCTCTGTGTGTGTGCATGTGTGCGTGTGTGCGTGCGTGCGTGCGTGCGTGCGTGAGAGCGAGAGTGTGAATGTCTTTTTAAATGTGTGTGTGTCGGCATTTTCTGAAAGTGTACTTTTCCCTTTTTTTCCCCCCGTGGTTCACTGTGTGTGTTTGGAAAATATGTGTCAGAGAGAGAGAGAGAGAGAGAGAGAGAGAGAGAGAGAGAGAGCGAGAGAGAGAGAGAGAGAGAGAGGGAGAGAGAGAGAGAGAGAGAGAGAGAGAGAGGGAGAGAGGGAGGGAGGGAGGGAGGGAGGGAGGGGGAGAGAGAGAGAGAGAGAGAGAGAGAAGAGAGGAGAGAGAGAGAGAGAGAGAGAGAGGAGAGAGAGAGAGAGAGAGAGAGAGGGAGAGATGCATGGAGTGGAGTTTTCCCAAACAGACCCCTGGAAAAAACAACAGCTCTTCAGATGCTATGTTATGGGGTGCTTTGCTCTACTACTGCAGTGGTACAGTACTGTGTTATGGGTGCTCTACTGCTACATGGTACAGTACTGTGTTATGGGTGCTCTACTGCTGCATGGTACAGTACTGTGTTATGGGTGCTCTACTGCTGCAGTGGTACAGTACTGTGTTATGGGGTGCTCTACTGCTGCAGTGGTACAGTACTGTGTTATGGGTGCTCTACTGCTACAGTGGTACAGTACTGTGTTATGGGTGCTCTACTGCTGCAGTGGTACAGTACTGTGTTATGGGTGCTCTACTGCTGCAGTGGTACAGTACTGTGTTATGGGTGCTCTACTGCTGCAGTGGTACAGTACTGTGTTATGGGTGCTCTACTGCTACAGTGGTACAGTACTGTGTTATGGGTGCTCTACTGCTGCAGTGGTACAGTACTGTGTTATGGGTGCTCTACTGCTGCAGTGGTACAGTACTGTGTTATGGGTGCTCTACTGCTGCAGTGGTACAGTACTGTGTTATGGGTGCTCTACTGCTGCATGGTACAGTACTGTGTTATGGGTGCTCTACTGCTGCAGTGGTACAGTACTGTGTTATGGGTGCTCTACTGCTGCAGTGGTACAGTACTGTGTTATGGGTGCTCTACTGCTGCAGTGGTACAGTACTGTGTTATGGGTGCTCTACTGCTGCAGTGGTACAGTACTGTGTTATGGGTGCTCTACTGCTGCATGGTACAGTACTGTGTTATGGGTGCTCTACTGCTGCAGTGGTACAGTACTGTGTTATGGGTGCTCTACTGCTGCAGTGGTACAGTACTGTGTTATGGGTGCTCTACTGCTACATGGTACAGTACTGTGTTATGGGTGCTCTACTGCTGCAGTGGTACAGTACTGTGTTATGGGTGCTCTACTGCTGCAGTGGTACAGTACTGTGTTATGGGTGCTCTACTGCTACATGGTACAGTACTGTGTTATGGGTGCTCTACTGCTACATGGTACAGTACTGTGTTATGGGTGCTCTACTGCTACATGGTACAGTACTGTGTTATGGGTGCTCTACTGCTGCAGTGGTACAGTACTGTGTTATGGGTGCTTTGCTGCTGTAGTGGTACAGTACTGTGTTATGGGTGCTCTACTGCTGCAGTGGTACAGTACTGTGTTATGGGTGCTCTACTGCTGCAGTGGTACAGTACTGTGTTATGGGTGCTCTACTGCTGCAGTGGTACAGTACTGTGTTATGGGTGCTCTACTGCTGCAGTGGTACAGTACTGTGTTATGGGTGCTCTACTGCTACAGTGGTACAGTACTGTGTTATGGGTGCTCTACTGCTGCATGGTACAGTACTGTGTTATGGGTGCTCTACTGCTGCAGTGGTACAGTACTGTGTTATGGGTGCTCTACTGCTGCAGTGGTACAGTACTGTGTTATGGGTGCTCTACTGCTGCAGTGGTACAGTACTGTGTTATGGGTGCTCTACTGCTACATGGTACAGTACTGTGTTATGGGTGCTCTACTGCTGCAGTGGTACAGTACTGTGTTATGGGTGCTCTACTGCTACATGGTACAGTACTGTGTTATGGGTGCTCTACTGCTGCATGGTACAGTACTGTGTTATGGGTGCTCTACTGCTGCAGTGGTACAGTACTGTGTTATGGGTGCTCTACTGCTGCAGTGGTACAGTACTGTGTTATGGGTGCTCTACTGCTGTAGTGGTACAGTACTGTGTTATGGGTGCTCTACTGCTGCAGTGGTACAGTACTGTGTTATGGGTGCTCTACTGCTGCATGGTACAGTACTGTGTTATGGGTGCTCTACTGCTACATGGTACAGTACTGTGTTATGGGTGCTCTACTGCTGCAGTGGTACAGTACTGTGTTATGGGTGCTCTACTGCTGCATGGTACAGTACTGTGTTATGGGTGCTCTACTGCTGCAGTGGTACAGTACTGTGTTATGGGTGCTCTACTGCTGCAGTGGTACAGTACTGTGTTATGGGTGCTCTACTGCTGCAGTGGTACAGTACTGTGTTATGGGTGCTCTACTGCTGCAGTGGTACAGTACTGTGTTATGGGTGCTCTACTGCTACATGGTACAGTACTGTGTTATGGGTGCTCTACTGCTGCAGTGGTACAGTACTGTGTTATGGGTGCTCTACTGCTACATGGTACAGTACTGTGTTATGGGTGCTCTACTGCTACATGGTACAGTACTGTGTTATGGGTGCTCTACTGCTGCATGGTACAGTACTGTGTTATGGGTGCTCTACTGCTGCAGTGGTACAGTACTGTGTTATGGGTGCTCTACTGCTGCAGTGGTACAGTACTGTGTTATGGGTGCTCTACTGCTGCATGGTACAGTACTGTGTTATGGGTGCTCTACTGCTACATGGTACAGTACTGTGTTATGGGTGCTCTACTGCTGCAGTGGTACAGTACTGTGTTATGGGTACTGCTACATGGTACAGTACTGTGTTATGGGTGCTCTACTGCTACATGGTACAGTACTGTGTTATGGGTGCTCTACTGCTGCAGTGGTACAGTACTGTGTTATGGGTGCTCTACTGCTGCATGGTACAGTACTGTGTTATGGGTGCTCTACTGCTACATGGTACAGTACTGTGTTATGGGTGCTCTACTGCTGCAGTGGTACAGTACTGTGTTATGGGTGCTCTACTGCTACATGGTACAGTACTGTGTTATGGGTGCTCTACTGCTGCAGTGGTACAGTACTGTGTTATGGGTGCTCTACTGCTACATGGTACAGTACTGTGTTATGGGTGCTCTACTGCTGCAGTGGTACAGTACTGTGTTATGGGTGCTCTACTGCTACATGGTACAGTACTGTGTTATGGGTGCTCTACTGCTGCAGTGGTACAGTACTGTGTTATGGGTGCTCTACTGCTACATGGTACAGTACTGTGTTATGGGTGCTCTACTGCTACATGGTACAGTACTGTGTTATGGGTGCTCTACTGCTGCAGTGGTACAGTACTGTGTTATGGGTGCTCTACTGCTGCAGTGGTACAGTACTGTGTTATGGGTGCTCTACTGCTACATGGTACAGTACTGTGTTATGGGTGCTCTACTGCTGCATGGTACAGTACTGTGTTATGGGTGCTCTACTGCTGCAGTGGTACAGTACTGTGTTATGGGTGCTCTACTGCTGCAGTGGTACAGTACTGTGTTATGGGTGCTCTACTGCTGCAGTGGTACAGTACTGTGTTATGGGTGCTCTACTGCTGCAGTGGTACAGTACTGTGTTATGGGTGCTCTACTGCTGCAGTGGTACAGTACTGTGTTATGGGTGCTCTACTGCTGCAGTGGTACAGTACTGTGTTATGGGTGCTCTACTGCTGCATGGTACAGTACTGTGTTATGGGTGCTCTACTGCTACATGGTACAGTACTGTGTTATGGGTGCTCTACTGCTGCAGTGGTACAGTACTGTGTTATGGGTACTGCTACATGGTACAGTACTGTGTTATGGGTGCTCTACTGCTACATGGTACAGTACTGTGTTATGGGTGCTCTACTGCTGCAGTGGTACAGTACTGTGTTATGGGTGCTCTACTGCTACATGGTACAGTACTGTGTTATGGGTGCTCTACTGCTGCAGTGGTACAGTACTGTGTTATGGGTGCTCTACTGCTACATGGTACAGTACTGTGTTATGGGTGCTCTACTGCTACATGGTACAGTACTGTGTTATGGGTGCTCTACTGCTGCAGTGGTACAGTACTGTGTTATGGGTGCTCTACTGCTGCAGTGGTACAGTACTGTGTTATGGGTGCTCTACTGCTGCAGTGGTACAGTACTGTGTTATGGGTGCTTGCTCTACTGCTGCAGTGGTACAGTACTGTGTTATGGGTGCTCTACTGCTGCAGTGGTACAGTACTGTGTTATGGGTGCTCTACTGCTGCAGTGGTACAGTACTGTGTTATGGGTGCTCTACTGCTGCATGGTACAGTACTGTGTTATGGGTGCTCTACTGCTGCAGTGGTACAGTACTGTGTTATGGGTGCTCTACTGCTGCAGTGGTACAGTACTGTGTTATGGGTGCTCTACTGCTGCAGTGGTACAGTACTGTGTTATGGGTGCTCTACTGCTACATGGTACAGTACTGTGTTATGGGTGCTCTACTGCTGCATGGTACAGTACTGTGTTATGGGTGCTCTACTGCTGCAGTGGTACAGTACTGTGTTATGGGTGCTCTACTGCTACATGGTACAGTACTGTGTTATGGGTGCTCTACTGCTGCAGTGGTACAGTACTGTGTTATGGGTGCTCTACTGCTGCAGTGGTACAGTACTGTGTTATGGGTGCTCTACTGCTACATGGTACAGTACTGTGTTATGGGTGCTCTACTGCTGTAGTGGTACAGTACTGTGTTATGGGTGCTCTACTGCTACATGGTACAGTACTGTGTTATGGGTGCTCTACTGCTGCAGTGGTACAGTACTGTGTTATGGGTGCTCTACTGCTGCAGTGGTACAGTACTGTGTTATGGGTGCTCTACTGCTGCAGTGGTACAGTACTGTGTTATGGGTGCTCTACTGCTACATGGTACAGTACTGTGTTATGGGTGCTCTACTGCTGCAGTGGTACAGTACTGTGTTATGGGTGCTCTGCTCTACTGCTTCAGTGGTACAGTACTGTGTTATGGGTGCTCTACTGCTACATGGTACAGTACTGTGTTATGGGTGCTCTACTGCTGCAGTGGTACAGTACTGTGTTATGGGTGCTTTACTGCTACATGGTACAGTACTGTGTTATGGGTGCTCTGCTCTACTGCTGCATGGTACAGTACTGTGTTATGGGTGCTCTACTGCTGCAGTGGTACAGTACTGTGTTATGGGTGCTCTACTGCTGCAGTGGTACAGTACTGTGTTATGGGTGCTCTGCTCTACTGCTGCATGGTACAGTACTGTGTTATGGGGTGCTCTACTGCTGCATGGTACAGTACTGTGTTATGGGTGCTCTACTGCTGCAGTGGTACAGTACTGTGTTATGGGTGCTCTGCTCTACTGCTGCATGGTACAGTACTGTGTTATGGGTGCTCTACTGCTGCATGGTACAGTACTGTGTTATGGGTGCTCTACTGCTGCAGTGGTACAGTACTGTGTTATGGGTGCTCTACTGCTGCAGTGGTACAGTACTGTGTTATGGGTGCTCTACTGCTACATGGTACAGTACTGTGTTATGGGTGCTCTGCTCTACTGCTGCATGGTACAGTACTGTGTTATGGGTGCTCTACTGCTGCAGTGGTACAGTACTGTGTTATGGGTGCTCTACTGCTGCAGTGGTACAGTACTGTGTTATGGGTGCTCTACTGCTGCAGTGGTACAGTACTGTGTTATGGGTGCTCTACTGCTGCAGTGGTACAGTACTGTGTTATGGGTGCTCTACTGCTGCAGTGGTACAGTACTGTGTTATGGGTGCTCTACTGCTGCAGTGGTACAGTACTGTGTTATGGGTGCTCTACTGCTGCAGTGGTACAGTACTGTGTTATGGGTGCTCTACTGCTACATGGTACAGTACTGTGTTATGGGTGCTCTACTGCTGCAGTGGTACAGTACTGTGTTATGGGTGCTCTACTGCTGCATGGTACAGTACTGTGTTATGGGTGCTCTACTGCTACATGGTACAGTACTGTGTTATGGGTGCTCTACTGCTGCAGTGGTACAGTACTGTGTTATGGGTGCTCTACTGCTGCATGGTACAGTACTGTGTTATGGGTGCTCTACTGCTGCAGTGGTACAGTACTGTGTTATGGGTGCTCTACTGCTGCAGTGGTACAGTACTGTGTTATGGGTGCTCTACTGCTGCAGTGGTACAGTACTGTGTTATGGGTGCTCTACTGCTGCAGTGGTACAGTACTGTGTTATGGGTGCTCTACTGCTACATGGTACAGTACTGTGTTATGGGTGCTCTACTGCTGCAGTGGTACAGTACTGTGTTATGGGTGCTCTACTGCTACATGGTACAGTACTGTGTTATGGGTGCTCTACTGCTACATGGTACAGTACTGTGTTATGGGTGCTCTACTGCTGCATGGTACAGTACTGTGTTATGGGTGCTCTACTGCTGCAGTGGTACAGTACTGTGTTATGGGTGCTCTACTGCTGCAGTGGTACAGTACTGTGTTATGGGTGCTCTACTGCTGCATGGTACAGTACTGTGTTATGGGTGCTCTACTGCTACATGGTACAGTACTGTGTTATGGGTGCTCTACTGCTGCAGTGGTACAGTACTGTGTTATGGGTACTGCTACATGGTACAGTACTGTGTTATGGGTGCTCTACTGCTACATGGTACAGTACTGTGTTATGGGTGCTCTACTGCTGCAGTGGTACAGTACTGTGTTATGGGTGCTCTACTGCTGCATGGTACAGTACTGTGTTATGGGTGCTCTACTGCTACATGGTACAGTACTGTGTTATGGGTGCTCTACTGCTGCAGTGGTACAGTACTGTGTTATGGGTGCTCTACTGCTACATGGTACAGTACTGTGTTATGGGTGCTCTACTGCTGCAGTGGTACAGTACTGTGTTATGGGTGCTCTACTGCTACATGGTACAGTACTGTGTTATGGGTGCTCTACTGCTGCAGTGGTACAGTACTGTGTTATGGGTGCTCTACTGCTACATGGTACAGTACTGTGTTATGGGTGCTCTACTGCTGCAGTGGTACAGTACTGTGTTATGGGTGCTCTACTGCTACATGGTACAGTACTGTGTTATGGGTGCTCTACTGCTACATGGTACAGTACTGTGTTATGGGTGCTCTACTGCTGCAGTGGTACAGTACTGTGTTATGGGTGCTCTACTGCTGCAGTGGTACAGTACTGTGTTATGGGTGCTCTACTGCTACATGGTACAGTACTGTGTTATGGGTGCTCTACTGCTGCATGGTACAGTACTGTGTTATGGGTGCTCTACTGCTGCAGTGGTACAGTACTGTGTTATGGGTGCTCTACTGCTGCAGTGGTACAGTACTGTGTTATGGGTGCTCTACTGCTGCAGTGGTACAGTACTGTGTTATGGGTGCTCTACTGCTGCAGTGGTACAGTACTGTGTTATGGGTGCTCTACTGCTGCAGTGGTACAGTACTGTGTTATGGGTGCTCTACTGCTGCAGTGGTACAGTACTGTGTTATGGGTGCTCTACTGCTGCATGGTACAGTACTGTGTTATGGGTGCTCTACTGCTACATGGTACAGTACTGTGTTATGGGTGCTCTACTGCTGCAGTGGTACAGTACTGTGTTATGGGTACTGCTACATGGTACAGTACTGTGTTATGGGTGCTCTACTGCTACATGGTACAGTACTGTGTTATGGGTGCTCTACTGCTGCAGTGGTACAGTACTGTGTTATGGGTGCTCTACTGCTACATGGTACAGTACTGTGTTATGGGTGCTCTACTGCTGCAGTGGTACAGTACTGTGTTATGGGTGCTCTACTGCTACATGGTACAGTACTGTGTTATGGGTGCTCTACTGCTACATGGTACAGTACTGTGTTATGGGTGCTCTACTGCTGCAGTGGTACAGTACTGTGTTATGGGTGCTCTACTGCTGCAGTGGTACAGTACTGTGTTATGGGTGCTCTACTGCTGCAGTGGTACAGTACTGTGTTATGGGTGCTTTGCTCTACTGCTGCAGTGGTACAGTACTGTGTTATGGGTGCTCTACTGCTGCAGTGGTACAGTACTGTGTTATGGGTGCTCTACTGCTGCAGTGGTACAGTACTGTGTTATGGGTGCTCTACTGCTGCATGGTACAGTACTGTGTTATGGGTGCTCTACTGCTGCAGTGGTACAGTACTGTGTTATGGGTGCTCTACTGCTGCAGTGGTACAGTACTGTGTTATGGGTGCTCTACTGCTGCATGGTACAGTACTGTGTTATGGGTGCTCTACTGCTGCAGTGGTACAGTACTGTGTTATGGGTGCTCTACTGCTGCAGTGGTACAGTACTGTGTTATGGGTGCTCTACTGCTGCAGTGGTACAGTACTGTGTTATGGGTGCTCTACTGCTGCAGTGGTACAGTACTGTGTTATGGGTGCTCTACTGCTACATGGTACAGTACTGTGTTATGGGTGCTCTACTGCTGCATGGTACAGTACTGTGTTATGGGTGCTCTACTGCTGCAGTGGTACAGTACTGTGTTATGGGTGCTCTACTGCTACATGGTACAGTACTGTGTTATGGGTGCTCTACTGCTGCAGTGGTACAGTACTGTGTTATGGGTGCTCTACTGCTGCAGTGGTACAGTACTGTGTTATGGGTGCTCTACTGCTACATGGTACAGTACTGTGTTATGGGTGCTCTACTGCTGTAGTGGTACAGTACTGTGTTATGGGTGCTCTACTGCTACATGGTACAGTACTGTGTTATGGGTGCTCTACTGCTGCAGTGGTACAGTACTGTGTTATGGGTGCTCTACTGCTGCAGTGGTACAGTACTGTGTTATGGGTGCTCTACTGCTACATGGTACAGTACTGTGTTATGGGTGCTCTACTGCTGCAGTGGTACAGTACTGTGTTATGGGTGCTCTGCTCTACTGCTTCAGTGGTACAGTACTGTGTTATGGGTGCTCTACTGCTACATGGTACAGTACTGTGTTATGGGTGCTCTACTGCTGCAGTGGTACAGTACTGTGTTATGGGTGCTTTACTGCTACATGGTACAGTACTGTGTTATGGGTGCTCTGCTCTACTGCTGCATGGTACAGTACTGTGTTATGGGTGCTCTACTGCTGCAGTGGTACAGTACTGTGTTATGGGTGCTCTACTGCTGCAGTGGTACAGTACTGTGTTATGGGTGCTCTGCTCTACTGCTGCATGGTACAGTACTGTGTTATGGGTGCTCTACTGCTGCATGGTACAGTACTGTGTTATGGGTGCTCTACTGCTGCAGTGGTACAGTACTGTGTTATGGGTGCTCTGCTCTACTGCTGCATGGTACAGTACTGTGTTATGGGTGCTCTACTGCTGCATGGTACAGTACTGTGTTATGGGTGCTCTACTGCTGCAGTGGTACAGTACTGTGTTATGGGTGCTCTACTGCTGCAGTGGTACAGTACTGTGTTATGGGTGCTCTACTGCTGCATGGTACAGTACTGTGTTATGGGTGCTCTACTGCTGCAGTGGTACAGTACTGTGTTATGGGTGCTCTACTGCTGCAGTGGTACAGTACTGTGTTATGGGTGCTCTACTGCTGCAGTGGTACAGTACTGTGTTATGGGTGCTCTACTGCTACATGGTACAGTACTGTGTTATGGGTGCTCTGCTCTACTGCTGCATGGTACAGTACTGTGTTATGGGTGCTCTACTGCTGCAGTGGTACAGTACTGTGTTATGGGTGCTCTACTGCTACATGGTACAGTACTGTGTTATGGGTGCTCTGCTCTACTGCTGCATGGTACAGTACTGTGTTATGGGTGCTCTACTGCTGCAGTGGTACAGTACTGTGTTATGGGTGCTCTACTGCTGCAGTGGTACAGTACTGTGTTATGGGTGCTCTACTGCTGCAGTGGTACAGTACTGTGTTATGGGTGCTCTACTGCTGCATGGTACAGTACTGTGTTATGGGTGCTTTGCTCTACTGCTGCAGTGGTACAGTACTGTCTCTATACTGTACATGCAGCGCTTTGAGGCTTTTGAATTGACTGCCATTGACTGTATATCATTTCAATCCAACGCACAGACCGTCATTGATGCATGTGTGCGTCATTTGGTGTTTTTGGGTTGTCCCGGTTCCACTCCCCCATGAGGCTACCAGGGTGGCCAGTCCAGGGGGACACTCCCCCATGAGGCTACCAGGGTGGCCAGTCCAGGGGGACACTCCCCCATGAGGCTACCAGGGTGGCCAGTCCAGGGGGACACTCCCCCATGAGGCTACCAGGGTGGCTAGTCCAGGGGGACACTCCCCCATGAGGCTACCAGGGTGGCCAGTACAGGGGGACACTCCCCCATGAGGCTACCAGGGTGGCCAGTCCAGGGGGACACTCCCCCATGAGGCTACCAGGGTGGCCAGTACAGGGGGACACTCCCCCATGAGGCTACCAGGGTGGCCAGTACAGGGGGACACTCCCCCATGAGGCTACCAGGGTGGCCAGTACAGGGGGACACTCCCCCATGAGGCTACCAGGGTGGCCAGTCCAGGGGGACACTCCCCCATGAGGCTACCAGGGTGGCCAGTACAGGGGGACACTCCCCCATGAGGCTACCAGGGTGGCCAGTCCAGGGGGACACTCCCCCATGAGGCTACCAGGGTGGCCAGTCCAGGGGGACACTCCCCCATGAGGCTACCAGGGTGGCCAGTCCAGGGGGACACTCCCCCATGAGGCTACCAGGGTGGCCAGTCCAGGGGGACACTCCCCCATGAGGCTACCAGGGTGGCCAGTACAGGGGGACACTCCCCCATGAGGCTACCAGGGTGGCCAGTCCAGGGGGACACTCCCCCATGAGGCTACCAGGGTGGCCAGTCCAGGGGGACACTCCCCCATGAGGCTACCAGGGTGGCTAGTCCAGGGGGACACTCCCCCATGAGGCTACCAGGGTGGCCAGTCCAGGGGGACACTCCCCCATGAGGCTACCAGGGTGGCCAGTCCAGGGGGACACTCCCCCATGAGGCTACCAGGTTGGCCAGTCCAGGGGGACACTCCCCCATGAGGCTACCAGGGTGGCCAGTCCAGGGGGACACTCCCCCATGAGGCTACCAGGTTGGCCAGTCCAGGGGGACACTCCCCCATGAGGCTACCAGGGTGGCCAGTCCAGGGGGACACTCCCCCATGAGGCTACCAGGGTGGCCAGTCCAGGGGGACACTCCCCCATGAGGCTACCAGGGTGGCCAGTCCAGGGGGACACTCCCCCATAAGGTTACCAGGGTGGCCAGTCCATGGGGACACTCCCCCATGAGGCTACCAGGGTGGCCAGTCCAGGGGGACACTCCCCCATGAGGCTACCAGGGTGGCCAGTCCATGGGGACACTCCCCCATGAGGCTACCAGGGTGGCCAGTCCAGGGGGACACTCCCCCATGAGGCTACCAGGGTGGCCAGTCCAGGGGGACACTCCCCCATGAGGCTACCAGGGTGGCCAGTCCATGGGGACACTCCCCCATGAGGCTACCAGGGTGGCCAGTCCAGGGGGACACTCCCCCATGAGGCTACCAGGGTGGCCAGTCCAGGGGGACACTCCCCCATGAGGCTACCAGGGTGGCCAGTCCAGGGGGACACTCCCCCATGAGGCTACCAGGGTGGCCAGTCCAGGGGGACACTCCCCCATGAGGCTACCAGGGTGGCCAGTCCAGGGGGACACTCCCCCATGAGGCTACCAGGGTGGCCAGTCCAGGGGGACACTCCCCCATGAGGCTACCAGGGTGGCCAGTCCAGGGGGACACTCCCCCATGAGGCTACCAGGGTGGCCAGTCCAGGGGGACACTCCCCCATGAGGCTACCAGGGTGGCCAGTCCAGGGGGACACTCCCCCATGAGGCTACCAGGGTGGCCAGTCCAGGGGGACACTCCCCCATGAGGCTACCAGGGTGGCTAGTCCAGGGGGACACTCCCCCATGAGGCTACCAGGGTGGCCAGTCCAGGGGGACACTCCCCCATGAGGCTACCAGGGTGGCCAGTCCAGGGGGACACTCCCCCATGAGGCTACCAGGGTGGCCAGTCCAGGGGGACACTCCCCCATGAGGCTACCAGGGTGGCCAGTCCAGGGGGACACTCCCCCATGAGGCTACCAGGGTGGCCAGTCCAGGGGGACACTCCCCCATGAGGCTACCAGGGTGGCCAGTACAGGGGGACACTCCCCCATGAGGCTACCAGGGTGGCCAGTCCAGGGGGACACTCCCCCATGAGGCTACCAGGGTGGCCAGTACAGGGGGACACTCCCCCATGAGGCTACCAGGGTGGCCAGTCCAGGGGGACACTCCCCCATGAGGCTACCAGGGTGGCCAGTCCAGGGGGACACTCCCCCATGAGGCTACCAGGGTGGCCAGTCCAGGGGGACACTCCCCCATGAGGCTACCAGGGTGGCCAGTCCAGGGGGACACTCCCCCATGAGGCTACCAGGGTGGCCAGTCCAGGGGGACACTCCCCCATGAGGCTACCAGGGTGGCCAGTCCAGGGGGACACTCCCCCATGAGGCTACCAGGGTGGCCAGTCCAGGGGGACACTCCCCCATGAGGCTACCAGGGTGGCCAGTCCAGGGGGACACTCCCCCATGAGGCTACCAGGGTGGCCAGTCCAGGGGGACACTCCCCCATGAGGCTACCAGGGTGGCCAGTCCAGGGGGACACTCCCCCATGAGGCTACCAGGGTGGCCAGTCCAGGGGGACACTCCCCCATGAGGCTACCAGGGTGGCCAGTCCAGGGGGACACTCCCCCATGAGGCTACCAGGGTGGCCAGTCCAGGGGGACACTCCCCCATGAGGCTACCAGGGTGGCCAGTCCAGGGGGACACTCCCCCATGAGGCTACCAGGGTGGCCAGTCCAGGGGGACACTCCCCCATGAGGCTACCAGGGTGGCTAGTCCAGGGGGACACTCCCCCATGAGGCTACCAGGGTGGCCAGTCCAGGGGGACACTCCCCCATGAGGCTACCAGGGTGGCCAGTACAGGGGGACACTCCCCCATGAGGCTACCAGGGTGGCCAGTCCAGGGGGACACTCCCCCATGAGGCTACCAGGGTGGCCAGTACAGGGGGACACTCCCCCATGAGGCTACCAGGGTGGCCAGTCCAGGGGGACACTCCCCCATGAGGCTACCAGGGTGGCCAGTCCAGGGGGACACTCCCCCATGAGGCTACCAGGGTGGCCAGTCCAGGGGGACACTCCCCCATGAGGCTACCAGGGTGGCCAGTCCAGGGGGACACTCCCCCATGAGGCTACCAGGGTGGCTAGTCCAGGGGGACACTCCCCATGAGGCTACCAGGGTGGCCAGTCCAGGGGGACACTCCCCCATGAGGCTACCAGGGTGGCCAGTCCAGGGGGACACTCCCCCATGAGGCTACCAGGGTGGCCAGTACAGGGGGACACTCCCCCATGAGGCTACCAGGGTGGCCAGTCCAGGGGGGACACTCCCCCATGAGGCTACCAGGGTGGCCAGTCCAGGGGGACACTCCCCCATGAGGCTACCAGGGTGGCCAGTACAGGGGGACACTCCCCCATGAGGCTACCAGGGTGGCCAGTCCAGGGGGACACTCCCCCATGAGGCTACCAGGGTGGCCAGTCCAGGGGGACACTCCCCCATGAGGCTACCAGGGTGGCCAGTCCAGGGGGACACTCCCCCATGAGGCTACCAGGGTGGCCAGTCCAGGGGGACACTCCCCCATGAGGCTACCAGGGTGGCCAGTCCAGGGGGACACTCCCCCATGAGGCTACCAGGGTGGCCAGTCCAGGGGGACACTCCCCCATGAGGCTACCAGGGTGGCCAGTCCAGGGGGACACTCCCCCATGAGGCTACCAGGGTGGCCAGTACAGGGGGACACTCCCCCATGAGGCTACCAGGGTGGCCAGTCCAGGGGGACACTCCCCCATGAGGCTACCAGGGTGGCCAGTCCAGGGGGACACTCCCCCATGAGGCTACCAGGGTGGCCAGTACAGGGGGACACTCCCCCATGAGGCTACCAGGGTGGCCAGTCCAGGGGGACACTCCCCCATGAGGCTACCAGGGTGGCCAGTCCAGGGGGACACTCCCCCATGAGGCTACCAGGGTGGCCAGTCCAGGGGGACACTCCCCCATGAGGCTACCAGGGTGGCCAGTCCAGGGGGACACTCCCCCATGAGGCTACCAGGGTGGCCAGTACAGGGGGACACTCCCCCATGAGGCTACCAGGGTGGCCAGTCCAGGGGGACACTCCCCCATGAGGCTACCAGGGTGGCCAGTCCAGGGGGACACTCCCCCATGAGGCTACCAGGGTGGCCAGTCCAGGGGGACACTCCCCCATGAGGCTACCAGGGTGGCCAGTCCAGGGGGACACTCCCCCATGAGGCTACCAGGGTGGCCAGTCCAGGGGGACACTCCCCCATGAGGCTACCAGGGTGGCCAGTCCAGGGGGACACTCCCCCATGAGGCTACCAGGGTGGCCAGTCCAGGGGGACACTCCCCCATGAGGCTACCAGGGTGGCCAGTCCAGGGGGACACTCCCCCATGAGGCTACCAGGGTGGCCAGTCCAGGGGGACACTCCCCCATGAGGCTACCAGGGTGGCCAGTCCAGGGGGACACTCCCCCATGAGGCTACCAGGTGCAGTCCAGGGGGACACTCCCCCATGAGGCTACCAGGGGGGCCAGTCCAGGGGGACACTCCCCCATGAGGCTACCAGGGTGGCTAGTCCAGGGGGACACTCCCCCATGAGGCTACCAGGGTGGCCAGTCCAGGGGGACACTCCCCCATGAGGCTACCAGGGTGGCCAGTACAGGGGGACACTCCCCCATGAGGCTACCAGGGTGGCCAGTCCAGGGGGACACTCCCCCATGAGGCTACCAGGGTGGCCAGTCCAGGGGGACACTCCCCCATGAGGCTACCAGGGTGGCCAGTCCAGGGGGACACTCCCCCATGAGGCTACCAGGGTGGCCAGTCCAGGGGGACACTCCCCCATGAGGCTACCAGGGTGGCCAGTACAGGGGGACACTCCCCCATGAGGCTACCAGGGTGGCCAGTCCAGGGGGACACTCCCCCATGAGGCTACCAGGGTGGCCAGTCCAGGGGGACACTCCCCCATGAGGCTACCAGGGTGGCCAGTCCAGGGGGACACTCCCCCATGAGGCTACCAGGGTGGCCAGTCCAGGGGGACACTCCCCCATGAGGCTACCAGGGTGGCTAGTCCAGGGGGACACTCCCCCATGAGGCTACCAGGGTGGCCAGTCCAGGGGGACACTCCCCCATGAGGCTACCAGGGTGGCCAGTACAGGGGGACACTCCCCCATGAGGCTACCAGGGTGGCCAGTCCAGGGGGACACTCCCCCATGAGGCTACCAGGGTGGCCAGTACAGGGGGACACTCCCCCATGAGGCTACCAGGGTGGCCAGTCCAGGGGGACACTCCCCCATGAGGCTACCAGGGTGGCCAGTCCAGGGGGACACTCCCCCATGAGGCTACCAGGGTGGCCAGTCCAGGGGGACACTCCCCCATGAGGCTACCAGGGTGGCCAGTCCAGGGGGACACTCCCCCATGAGGCTACCAGGGTGGCCAGTACAGGGGGACACTCCCCCATGAGGCTACCAGGGTGGCCAGTCCAGGGGGACACTCCCCCATGAGGCTACCAGGGTGGCCAGTCCAGGGGGACACTCCCCCATGAGGCTACCAGGGTGGCCAGTCCAGGGGGACACTCCCCCATGAGGCTACCAGGGTGGCCAGTCCAGGGGGACACTCCCCCATGAGGCTACCAGGGTGGCCAGTCCAGGGGGACACTCCCCCATGAGGCTACCAGGGTGGCCAGTACAGGGGGACACTCCCCCATGAGGCTACCAGGGTGGCCAGTACAGGGGGACACTCCCCCATGAGGCTACCAGGGTGGCCAGTCCAGGGGGACACTCCCCCATGAGGCTACCAGGGTGGCCAGTCCAGGGGGACACTCCCCCATGAGGCTACCAGGGTGGCCAGTCCAGGGGGACACTCCCCCATGAGGCTACCAGGGTGGCCAGTCCAGGGGGACACTCCCCCATGAGGCTACCAGGGTGGCCAGTACAGGGGGACACTCCCCCATGAGGCTACCAGGGTGGCCAGTCCAGGGGGACACTCCCCCATGAGGCTACCAGGGTGGCCAGTACAGGGGGACACTCCCCCATGAGGCTACCAGGGTGGCCAGTCCAGGGGGACACTCCCCCATGAGGCTACCAGGGTGGCCAGTACAGGGGGACACTCCCCCATGAGGCTACCAGGGTGGCCAGTCCAGGGGGACACTCCCCCATGAGGCTACCAGGGTGGCTAGTCCAGGGCTACACTTCAGGCTGCAGCTCTTGGTGCTAATAGCGCGTACCATAACAGCTTAGCGCGGTGAACCCCAACCGGTGGTCTGTGGACCCCTAGCGAATACTTTGTGGACCAACAGCGCAACATACTTGGTCTCCCAAACTTTAACTAACTAGTGTTTATAGGCTACTGTGTATAATGCTGATTATAATCCAAAGCTAATTTTGACTGAACACATCCCCGGGTAATACCTCCTGACCTATAGCTGATGAACCCCCTGTTACCTCCTGACCTAGCTGATGCACCCCCTGTTACCTCCTGACCTATAGCTGATGCACCCCCTGTTACCTCCTGACCTAGCTGATGCACCCCCTGTTACCTCCTGACCTATAGCTGATGCACCCCCTGTTACCTCCTGACCTAGCTGATGAACCCCCTGTTACCTCCTGACCTATAGCTGATGCACCCCCTGTTACCTCCTGACCTATAGCTGATGCACCTCCTGTTACCTCCTGACCTAGCTGATGCACCCCCTGTTACCTCCTGACCTATAGCTGATGCACCCCCTGTTACCTCCTGACCTATAGCTGATGCACCCCCTGTTACCTCCTGACCTATAGCTGATGCACCCCCTGTTACCTCCTGACCTATAGCTGATGCACCCCCTGTTACCTCCTGACCTAGCTGATGCACCCCCTGTTACCTCCTGACCTAGCTGATGCACCCCCTGTTACCTCCTGACCTAGCTGATGCACCCACCAACACTATAAGTCTCGTTATTTTTCCGATAATTATCATTTCTTTAATATGATTATGGCAACTAATCACAGAATGTCAGTGCACTGAGAGACATGCAGCTCCTGTATACTCCCACAGCTGCTCCATATGCTGTACATCTCCTTACAACAGTGATTTATCAGATTTTGCCGTTTGTGTAAAATAACACCATAAAACCGCCATTACCCTTTTCATGTCACGGACCCCCTAGAGGACCCACAAGGGGTGCACGCACCACAGTTTGGGAACCCCTGGTCTAGACCGTTTAAATGTGGTCCTTTTCTTGTCATCTGAACCACCTAGTGGGTTTAGTCGACAACATTAACACAGACTCGAACCCTCGGCGACGACATTTTGTTTAGACTAGAGGGAAATACTAGTGTGCCTATAGTACAGAGCCCTGGGGGCTTTAAGTGGTCCATGTCCTAGTATGATGCTGAACACTGAACAGGCAGCACCTATAGAGTTAATGGTCTCCACCAGGCCGAAGGCATGGGGAGAGTATGTTTTGCATCTCTGGCCCCGTTTTGAACAAAATGACTCAAATGATGAACACAGCATGAGATGAAATGAGGAAGAAATGCCACTCGATTTTTTTTCTCCAAATCAGCCTCATGGTGACGCTATAACTGGCCGATTCGTGCTTTTACCTATAACTGCACCGAACTGTGTGAAACGTTGTATGCACCCTCCCTAGAGTTCAAGGACAATATACCTGCCCTGTATTTTTCACAAATGAGGATGAGTGAGTCTGCAGTCCTGACTGAAGAGAGGAGGTCAGAGCCAGGAGGGAGAAGGCTAGGGTGTCAGCAGAGAGGAACAGACTGAGGGTTAGCTGATCGATGTGTGGGGTGAGACAGTGGTTCTCAACCTTTTCAGACCCTCAAAATAATCAGATTTCACCTTTAGTTTGACTCGGTTCCACAGATACATGATAATCAGAAAATATTACTGGCCTCATAAGACGAGGCTACGTTCAACACAGAAACATTTAAAGAGACTTGTTCCTGCTAACAGCAACACTACATGTTTAGGGTGCTGACAGGTTCTACTATTAGCTGAAATTGATACTAATCCTAAGCATAAGATATTGCATATTGTATTCGTCCCAGTCATGCTTGACACACACCAATGATACAAATTTGCTTCGGAAGTTAAAAACTAAAACCTATAAGGTCATGTAACAAGAGCTAGGGAGCAGGCCTCTCTTTAGGGAGCAGGCCTCTCTTTATCTTATCTCTAAGAGCTAGGGAGCAGGCCTCTCTTTATCTTATCTCTAAGAGCTAGGGAGCAGCCCTCTCTTTATCTTATCTCTAGGGAGCAGGCCTCTCTTTATCTTATCTCTAAGAGCTAGGGAGCAGGCCTCTCTTTATCTTATCTCTAGGGAGCAGGCCTCTCTTTATCTTATCTCTAAGAGCTAGGGAGCAGGCCTCTCTTTATCTTATCTCTAGGGAGCAGGCCTCTCTTTATCTTATCTCTAAGAGCTAGGGAGCAGGCCTCTCTTTATCTTATCTCTAGGGAGCAGGCCTATATCTTTATATTATCTCTAAGAGCTAGGGAGCAGGCCTATCTTTAGGGAGCAGGCCTATCTTTATCTTATCTCTAAGAGCTAGGGAGCAGGCCTATCTTTATCTTATCTCTTATAGGGAGCAGGCCTATATCTTTATATTATCTCTAAGAGCTAGGGAGCAGGCCTATCTTTAGGGAGCAGGCCTATCTTTAGGGAGCAGGCCTATCTTTATATTATCTCTAAGAGCTAGGGAGCAGGCCTATCTTTAGGGAGCAGGCCTATATTTATCTTATCTCTAAGAGCTAGGGAGCAGGCCTATCTTTGGGGAGCAGGCCTATCTTTATCTTATCTCTAAGAGGTAGGGAGCAGGCCTATCTTTAGGGAGCAGGCCTATCTTTATCTTATCTCTAAGAGCTAGGGAGCAGGCCTATCTTTATCTTATCTCTAAGAGCTAGGGAGCAGGCCTATCTTTAGGGAGCAGGCCTATCTTTAGGGAGCAGGCCTATATGTATCTTATCTCTAAGAGCTAGGGAGCAGGCCTATCTTTAGGGAGCAGGCCTATATGTATCTTATCTCTAAGAGCTAGGGAGCAGGCCTATCTTTAGGGAGCAGGCCTATCTCTATCTTATCTCTAAGAGCTAGGGAGCAGGCCTCTCTTTCAGAATAGTTACAGTATTTCCCCACCTTTCAGACTGTACGTTAAAGTCCCTGTTCTTCACATCGTCGTGGTTTAAAACTCCTCAGAATATTCATCTCTGTTCTATAAATGTTCATGTCAAGTATTTTTCCCAAAGGAGTTTTACAGTAACGTATTCTTTGTTCTATCTTTGCCCTCATTCAGTATTCCATATCCTATGAATTATGCATGTTATGTTATATTATGCCCTGTTGACGCCTAGCAGGGTTCTGACTGAGTGCTAGTCTGGCAAAGACTTTAGTAGTAAAACTCTACTGTATATTAATGCTTTGCAGATTAGTGTAAATGAACTACACTGATTTTCACCAGCAAGCTTCAAAAAGGACATTACGATCTGCTATTTTCAGCAAAAACGTTCCCCACTCGCATGGAGCCCTGGAACATTAGCATGAATTAGCTTTAGGCACCAAAATAAACACACTTTTTACAAAATAGCATTGGTAATACTTCTTTCTCTGCTATTTCTGTTCAGCCAGTTAGTAAAAGACTAGTATTATCTTCCAAAACGATTGTGTACAAAAATTGTAGCGGAATTTGCATACTTTAGCAGGGAAGCTTATGTGTAGTTAGCATTGGTTAACCCAATGGTTATAACATTAGACATAGTGACATGTTTAAGCATTTATTTCATATTTATATGATGATATCAGCTCTGACATTTATTTCAGACCTGCTCTAACATGACATGACTAATAATATAGCTTCCGATTATTTTAGACAGACGTGAAACCAGAGACAAAGACGTTCCAATGACCAATCGAAAGCTTGTATGCAAATCTCGGAACTGCTCCTCTCCGCCCCAAAACAGTGGTAAAGTTTGCAGAAAAAACAAGCATACTTTGACTTATAAATACATACATTTAATTTGACCAAATCAACAATCTGTTGATGAAAACCTTCTTCAACATTCAAACTGTGTTAATATGAAAAAAACGAAAATCACACACAAAAAAAAACAAGTTTATTTAGCGATTTTCTCCCTTTTCATTATAGGCGAGTTGAGGACCATTTTGCCAGGCTCGGTCACATATGGGGTTGCAGTGGTTAAAGCCTATAGCTCTTACATGATTATTTTATGGTGATTGCTAGGGTTGTGTAGTACTAGTCCAGTCTGGTGCTAGTGTTGTGTAGTACTCCAGCCTGGTCTTTTCATTCACTCGGTCTCGTTTCGGACCAAGACACTCGGGACTCTTCCCCCACCGAGTCCACTCGAGTCACTCACGAGTCACTACCATACAGTGAAATAATTTCATCATACCCATATTATTAGCATTAGCATTATAAGAGAGCATGTCTGGCGTTTAGACAGCTATCTTGTTAAAGGGCCACTTCACCCCTTTTGCAACCAGATCTTATTTTAATGATGTTTGGGAGACAAGGAACCCTTTCCTGGGGTTTTTATGTGGGTAATTTGTGTTTTTAGATATTTCAGTATTTCAAGGTGTCCATGGGCTCCATGATGTCATGGACACTGGGCTCACTTCCTTCCTTTACTACAATTCCCATAATGCTTTGGTGCACTGCTAGTCCTTGTGGATAGGGGGAAGGCTGTCTTACTGAGACAACATGTAGTCCAAGGAAGCTTTGAGAAGGAAGAGAAGTGGTCACGTGAATGGGCTGCGCCATGACACTTTCATGGACACTTTCATGGGAGCCAAACTCTCACCGGAAGTGCAATGAATACATGGCAGTGAATGGAGCCGGCTGGACCAGCTCATAACAAACATTATTTATGAACAATTGAGACCTTTGTCATATAATAAGTTCAGGAATATAAAAGAAGACATATCACAGGTTGTTTTCTAATCACTTACTTTTCGATGTGCACAGTATATTATTTTATCTGAGGATCTGGCTCCGAAGTATCGTGAGATTTGGCTGCCAGACAGGAAACGGTGGGAAGTCTTGCGATACTTGGTACCTTCAGAAAGGTACTTTGTGCTCTTTAGATACCATACCTCTATAAAATTACACAGCGTACACATCGAAAAGCAACACAGCAGACAATAATGTGTTACATGTCTTCTGTTATTTTCCAGAAGTGATTACTTTACAAAAGGTCTCAGTCATTCATAAATAATGTTTGTTCATGAGCTGGTCACTGAGCTCTCATTGACTCCAATGTATTTTATATATAAATAGAGCTGGTCACTAAGCTCTCATTGACTCCAGTGTATTTTATATATAAATAGAGCTGGTCACTGAGCTCTCATTGACTCCAGTGTATTTTATATATAAATAGAGCTGGTCACTGAGCTCTCATTGACTCCAGTGTATTTTATATATAAATAGAGCTGGTCACTAAGCTCTCATTGACTCCAGTGTATTTTATATATAAATAGAGCTGGTCACTGAGCTCTCATTGACTCCAGTGCATTCTGCCAAACTTCCGGGTAATTTTGCTCCCATGAAAGTGTCATGGCGCAGCCCAGTCACGTGACCACTTCGAAGTAGGTGAGCCCAGTGTCCATGACATCATGGAGCCCATGTGGACACTTTGAAATACTAAAACATCTAAAAACAGATATTACCCATAAAACCCCCAGGAAAGTGTTTCTTGTCTCCCAAACATCATTAAAATAAGATCTGGTTGCAAAAGTGGTGAAGTGGCCCTTAAAGTAACGGAGCGCAGCCTGCCTGCTCTTGCAGTTTTGTATGTGCCTATATTTTTATGTGCCTATATTTTTATGTGCCTATATTTTTATGTGCCTATATTTTTATGTGCCTATATTTTTATGTGCCTATACCGTATATCAAATGTGAAAAAATACAAAATCTGATCTCGGTCTCGACTCGGCCTCACTTTCTGTTGGTCTTAGTCTCAACTCGGACTCGCTTTCTGTTGGTCTTAGTCTCGACTCGGCCTCGCTTTCTGTTGGTCTTAGTCTCGACTCGGCCTCGCTTTCTGTTGGTCTTAGTCTCGACTCGGCCTCGCTTTCTGTTGGTCTTAGTCTCGACTCGGCCTCGCTTTCTGTCGGTCTTAGTCTCGACTCGGCCTCGCTTTCTGTTGGTCTTAGTCTCGACTCGGACTCGCTTTCTGTCGGTCTTAGTCTCGACTCGGCCTCGCTTTCTGTTGGTCTTAGTCTCGACTCGGACTCGCTTTCTGTTGGTCTTAGTCTCGACTCGGACTCGCTTTCTGTCGGTCTTAGTCTCGACTCGGCCTCGCTTTCTGTCGGTCTTAGTCTCGACTCGGACTCGCTTTCTGTCGGTCTTAGTCTCGACTCGGCCTCGCTTTCTGTCGGTCTTAGTCTCGACTCGGCCTTGCTTTCTGTCGGTCTTAGTCTCGACTCGGCCTTGCTTTCTGTCGGTCTTAGTCTTGACTCGGCCTTGCTTTCTGTCGGTCTTAGTCTCGACTCGGACTCGCTTTCTGTCGGTCTTAGTCTCGACTCGGACTCGCTTTCTGTCGGTCTTAGTCTCGACTCGGCCTTGCTTTCTGTCGGTCTTAGTCTCGACTCGGCCTTGCTTTCTGTCGGTCTTAGTCTCGACTCGGCCTTGCTTTCTGTCGGTCTTAGTCTCGACTCGGCCTCGCTTTCTGTCGGTCTTAGTCTCGACTCGGACTCGCTTTCTGTCGGTCTTAGTCTCGACTCGGCCTCGCTTTCTGTCGGTCTTAGTCTCGACTCGGCCTTGCTTTCTGTCGGTCTTAGTCTCGACTCGGCCTTGCTTTCTGTCGGTCTTAGTCTCGACTCGGCCTTGCTTTCTGTCGGTCTTAGTCTCGACTCGGCCGTGCTTTCTGTCGGTCTTAGTCTCGACTCGGACTCGCTTTCTGTCGGTCTTAGTCTCGACTCGGCCTTGCTTTCTGTCGGTCTTAGTCTCGACTCGGACTCGCTTTCTGTT
>NC_136808.1:63311839-63319339 GCF_951216825.1 Electrona antarctica | reverse complement strand
GTACCGTCTAGACTCTAGGAGTTGGGCCTGTACCGTCTAGACTCTAGGAGTTGGGCCTGTACCGTCTAGACTCTAGGAGTTGGGCCTGTACCGTCTAGACTCTAGGAGTTGGGCCTGTACCGTCTAGACTGTAGGAGTTGGGCCTGTACCGTCTAGACTCTAGGAGTTGGGCCTGTACCGTCTAGACTCTAGGAGTTGATGGGCCTGTACCGTCTAGACTCTAGGAGTTGGGCCTGTACCGTCTAGACTCTAGGAGTTGGGCCTGTACCGTCTAGACTCTAGGAGTTGGGCCTGTACCGTCTAGACTCTAGGAGTTGGGCCTGTACCGTCTAGACTGTAGGAGTTGGGCCTGTACCGTCTAGACTCTAGGAGTTGGGCCTGTACCGTCTAGACTCTAGGAGTTGGGCCTGTACCGTCTAGACTCTAGGAGTTGATGGGCCTGTTGATGGGCCTGTACCGTCTAGACTCTAGGAGTTGATGGGCCTGTTGATGGGCCTGTACCGTCTAGACTCTAGGAGTTGATGGGCCTGTTGATGGGCCTGTACCGTCTAGACTCTAGGAGTTGGGCCTGTACCGTCTAGACTCTAGGAGTTGGGCCTGTACCGTCTAGACTCTAGGAGTTGATTTGGGAACAAAACGTCTGTGAAGACGCTGGGCGACTGTGGCTCAAGAGGTAGAGCAGGTCGTCCAATGATCCATGGGTCGGCGGTTCGAATCCCGGCTCCTCCTGGCTACATGTCGAAGTGTCCTTGGGCAAGACACTGAAGCCCAAATTGCTCCCGATGTGCTGGTTGGTACCTTGCATGGCTTCCGCCGCAATCGGTGTATGAATGTGTGTGTGGATAAAGGCGCTATATAAATGCACCATTTACCATTTTAAGGGCAGCGTCTGTGAAGGTGTTGTGTTAAGGGCAGCGTCTCAGGGCAGCGTCTCAGGGCAGTGTCTGCGAAGGTGTTGTGTTAAGGGCAGTGTCTGCGAAGGTGTTGTGTTAAGGGCAGTGTCTGTGAAGGTGTTGTGTTAAGGGCAGTGTCTGTGAAGGTGTTGTGTTAAGGGCAGCGTCTGTGAAGGTGTTGTGTTAAGGGCAGTGTCTCTGAAGGTGTTGTGTTAAGGGCAGTGTCTCTGAAGGTGTTGTGTTAAGGGCAGCGTCTGTGAAGGTGTTGTGTTAAGGGCAGCGTCTGTGAAGGTGTTGTATTAAGGGCAGTGTCTCTGAAGGTGTTGTGTTAAGGGCAGCGTCTGTGAAGGTGTTGTGTTAAGGGCAGCGTCTGTGAAGGTGTTGTGTTAAGGGCAGTGTCTCTGAAGGTGTTGTGTTAAGGGCAGCGTCTCTGAAGGTGTTGTGTTAAGGGCAGCGTCTGTGAAGGTGTTGTGTTAAGGGCAGCGTCTGTGAAGGTGTTGTGTTAAGGGCAGCGTCTGTGAAGGTGTTGTATTAAGGGCAGCGTCTGTGAAGGTGTTGTGTTAAGGGCAGCGTGTCCGTCTCCATATGTATTCATGCCCTCGTCAGGTGTTATTATTACAGTGGGGTTCATACGCTGGGGTTGTGAGTAACTCTGCAACACACTGCACACGCAAGCGTTTGTATTTCTACAGTATAGTGTCGTCCTCGAGTGTTATGAGAAATGATTTGAATCGGGTGGGCGCGCGGGAGGAGTTGATCAGGTGCGTAGCGTGCACACGTCAAAGGGGGCTTCGGGAGGAGTTGATCAGGTGCGTAGCGTGCACACGTCAAAGGGGGCTTCGGGAGGAGTTGATCAGGTGCGTAGCGTGCACACGTCAAAGGGGGCTTCGGGAGGAGTTGATCAGGTGCGTAGCGTGCACACGTCAAAGGGGGCTTCGGGAGGAGTTGATCAGGTGCGTAGCGTGCACACGTCAAAGGGGGCTTCGGGAGGAGTTGATCAGGTGCGTAGCGTGCACACGTCAAAGGGGGCTTCAGGAGGAGTTGATCAGGTGCGTAGCGTGCACACGTCAAAGGGGGCTTCGGGAGGAGTTGATCAGGTGCGTAGCGTGCACACGTCAAAGGGGGCTTCGGGAGGAGTTGATCAGGTGCGTAGCGTGCACACGTCAAAGGGGGCTTCGGGAGGAGTTGATCAGGTGCGTAGCGTGCACACGTCAAAGGGGGCTTCGGGAGGAGTTGATCAGGTGCGTGCACACGTCAAAGGGGGCTTTGATCGGCCCTCGAATGCCCTTTTACCCGTGTGTAAAGAAACTGCCCTCTCCAGACCATGAATGCTGCATTTCAATGTTTACTGTGGTGAAAGAAATGCAAATGGAATTTCAGCCTCTGCCTCTCCTGCACGTCCCTACATTTTGTACCTTCATTTATTCACTGGGTGCAAAAAGGTACAATTTGACAGTATAGAGTATAGAATTATGTAATACTTTAGCTATTGAAAAATAGCAGATCTACAAGCTCATAGCGCGCCACCAAGTGGCACGCTACGAGCTTGTAGGTCTGCTATTTTTGAAAAATCGTGAAAATGTGGCACAAATCTTTTTTGTGTGTGTGTGTGTGTGTCCACGTGTGCATGTGTGTGTGTTTGTGTGTGTGTCCACGTGTGCATGTGTGTGCGTGCGTGCGTGCGTGCGTGCGTGCGTGCGTGCGTGCGTGCGTGCGTGCGTGCGTGCGTGCGTGCGTGCGTGCGTGCGTGCGTGCGTGCGTGCGTGCGTGCGTGCGTGCGTGCGTGCGTGCGCGGGTGTGTTAGTGCTGGAGGTAATGCAGTGTGTATGTGAACATGAGCCCTGCAGGGTGTGAGGCAAGAAGAAGCAAGAGGCATAAAACCCCCCAGTGCTGCTATCAGATTAAGATGAGGATGTGCTAGGGTGGAGGGGGTGGGGGGGGGTGGGGGTGGGCGGACAACGTCGCTCAACAAGAATAACCTATTTTCAGCTCAAAGTGTTGACCTGCTCTGCCTGGCTCGCTGACGTGACCCACCTTCTGCCGCTTTTAGTCCCCCCCCCCCCCCCCCCCGCCGGGGAGTCGGTGTGACCAATGCAGGGGTCATCAGTAGGTCAGTGTGACCAGGGGTCATCAGTAGGTCAGTGTGACCAGGGGTCATCAGTATGTCAGTGTGACCAGGGGTCATCAGTATGTCAGTGTGACCAGGGGTCATCAGTATGTCAGTGTGACCAGGGGTCATCAGTATGTCAGTGTGACCAGGGGTCAGAGGTCATCAGTATGTCAATGTGAACAGGGGTCATCAGTGTGACCAGGGGTCATCAGTGTGACCAGGGGTCATCAGTATGTCAGTGTGACCAGGGGTCATCAGTATGTCAGTTTGACCAGGGGACAGGGGGTCATCAGTGTGATCAGGGGTCAGGGGTCATCAGTGGGGTCAGGGGTCATCAGTATGCCAGTGTGACCAGGGGTCATCAGTGTGACCAGGGGTCAGGGGTCATCAGTATGCCAGTGTGACCAGGGGTCATCAGTATGTCCGTACACGGTCTTGTCCAATTGGCCAATGTTTGATTTTCTCTTTCACACGCCGTTGTAGTGTTGTTATTTTGATCATAAGGCCCTATTATTATTATTATTATTATTATTATTATTATATTATTATTATTATTATTATTATTATTATTATTATTATTATTATTATTATTATTATTATTATTATTATTATTATATTATTATATTATTATTGAGCCTCCCGGTTTTCTTCAGAATATGTATGACACTTATTTACTAAGACACTCTGGCTCCCCATCAGGCTCCCCATGCAGGCTCCCCATCAGGCTCCCCATCATTCAGGCTCCCCATCAGGCTCCCCATCATGCAGGCTCCCCATCAGGCTCCCCATGCAGGCTCCCCATCAGGCTCCCCATCATTCAGGCTCCCCATCAGGCTCCCCATCAGGCTCCCCATCATTCAGGCTCCCCATCAGGCTCCCCATCAGGCTCCCCATCAGGCTCCCCACCATGCAGGCTCCCCATCAGGCTCCCCATGCAGGCTCCCCATCAGGCTCCCCATCATTCAGGCTCCCCATCAGGCTCCCCACCATGCAGGCTCCCCATCAGGCTCCCCATCAGGCTCCCCACCATGCAGGCTCCCCATCAGGCTCCCCATGCAGGCTCCCCATCAGGCTCCCCATCATTCAGGCTCCCCATCAGGCTCCCCATCAGGCTCCCCACCATGCAGGCTCCCCATCAGGCTCCCCATGCAGGCTCCCCATCAGGCTCCCCATCATTCAGGCTCCCCATCAGGCTCCCCATCAGGCTCCCCACCATGCAGGCTCCCCATGCAGGCTCCCCATCAGGCTCCCCATCATTCAGGCTCCCCATCAGGCTCCCCACCATGCAGGCTCCCCATCAGGCTCCCCATGCAGGCTCCCCATCATTCAGGCTCCCCATCAGGCTCCCCATCAGGCTCCCCACCATGCAGGCTCCCCATCAGGCTCCCCATCAGGCTCCCCATCATTCAGGCTCCCCATCAGGCTCCCCATCAGGCTCCCCATCAGGCTCCCCACCATGCAGGCTCCCCATCAGGCTCCCCATCAGGCTCCCCACCATGCAGGCTCCCCATCAGGCTCCCCACCATGCAGGCTCCCCATCAGGCTCCCCATCAGGCTCCCCACCATGCAGGCTCCCCATCAGGCTCCCCATGCAGGCTCCCCATCAGGCTCCCCATCATTCAGGCTCCCCATCAGGCTCCCCATCAGGCTCCCCATCAGGCTCCCCACCATGCAGGCTCCCCATCAGGCTCCCCATCATGCAGGCTCCCCATCAGGCTCCCCACCATGCAGGCTCCCCATCATGCAGGCTCCCCATCATGCAGGCTCCCCACCATGCAGGCTCCCCATCATGCAGGCTCCCCATCATGCAGGCTCCCCATCATGTAGGCTCCCCATCATGCAGGCTCCCCATCATGCAGGTTCCCCATCATGCAGGCTCCCCATCATGTAGGCTCCCCATCATGCAGGCTCCTTATCAGGCTCCCCATCATGCAGGCTCCCCATCAGGCTCCCCACCATGCAGGCTCCCCATCATGCAGGCTCCCCATCATGCAGGCTCCCCACCATGCAGGCTCCCCATCATGCAGGCTCCCCACCATGCAGGCTCCCCACCATGCAGGCTCCCCATCATGCAGGCTCCCCATCATGCAGGCTCCCCATCAGGCTCCCCACCATGCAGGCTCCCCATCATGCAGGCTCCCCACCATGCAGGCTCCCCATCAGGCTCCCCATCATGTAGGCTCCCCACCATGCAGGCTCCCCATCAGGCTCCCCATCAGGCTCCCCACCATGCAGGCTCCCCATCAGGCTCCCCATCATGCAGGCTCCCCACCATGCAGGCTCCCCATCATGCAGGCTCCCCATCATGCAGGTTCCCCATCATGCAGGCTCCCCATCATGTAGGCTCCCCATCATGCAGGCTCCTTATCAGGCTCCCCATCATGCAGGCTCCCCATCAGGCTCCCCACCATGCAGGCTCCCCATCATGCAGGCTCCCCATCATGCAGGCTCCCCACCATGCAGGCTCCCCATCATGCAGGCTCCCCATCATGCAGGCTCCCCATCAGGCTCCCCACCATGCAGGCTCCCCATCATGCAGGCTCCCCACCATGCAGGCTCCCCATCAGGCTCCCCATCATGTAGGCTCCCCACCATGCAGGCTCCCCATCAGGCTCCCCATCAGGCTCCCCACCATGCAGGCTCCCCATCAGGCTCCCCATCATGCAGGCTCCCCACCATGCAGGCTCCCCATGCAGGCTCCCCATCAGGCTCCCCATCAGGCTCCCCATCAGGCTCCCCATCATGCAGGCTCCCCACCATGCAGGCTCCCCATGCAGGCTCCCCATCAGGCTCCCCACCATGCAGGCTCCCCATCATGCAGGCTCCCCATCATGCAGGCTCCCCATCAGGCTCCCCATCATGCAGGCTCCCCATCAGGCTCCCCATCATGCAGGCTCCCCACCATGCAGGCTCCCCATCATGCAGGCTCCCCATCAGGCTCCCCATCATGCAGGCTCCCCATCAGGCTCCCCACCATGCAGGCTCCCCATCATGCAGGCTCCCCATCATGCAGGCTCCCCATCATGCAGGCTCCCCATCATGCAGGCTCCCCATCATTCAGGCTCCCCATCATGCAGGCTCCCCATCATTCAGGCTCCCCATCATGCAGGCTCCCCATCATTCAGGCTCCCCATCATGCAGGCTCCCCATCATACAGGCTCCCCATCATGCAGGCTCCCCATCAGGCTCCCCATCATGCAGGCTCCCCATCATGCAGGCTCCCCATCAGGCTCCCCATCAGGCAGGCTCCCCATCATGCAGGCTCCCCTTCATTCAGGCTCCCCATCATTCAGGCTCCCCACCATGCAGGCTCCCCATCATGCAGGCTCCCCATCATTCAGGCTCCCCACCATGCAGGCTCCCCATCATTCAGGCTCCCCACCATGCAGGCTCCCCATCATTCAGGCTCCCCACCATGCAGGCTCCCCATCATGCAGGCTCCCCACCATGCAGGCTCCCCACCATGCAGGCTCCCCATCATGCAGGCTCCCCATCATGCAGGCTCCCCATCATGCTCCCCATCATGCTCCCCATCAGGCTCCCCACCATGCAGGCTCCCCATCATGCAGGCTCCCCATCATGCAGGCTCCCCATCATGCAGGCTCCCCATCATGCAGGCTCCCCATCATGCTCCCCATCATGCTCCCCATCAGGCTCCCCACCATGCAGGCTCCCCATCATGCAGGCTCCCCATCATGCAGGCTCCCCATCAGGCTCCCCACCATGCAGGCTCCCCATCATGCAGGCTCCCCATCATGCAGGCTCCCCATCATGCAGGCTCCCCATCATGCTCCCCATCATGCTCCCCATCAGGCTCCCCACCATGCAGGCTCCCCATCATGCAGGCTCCCCACCATGCAGGCTCCCCATCATGCAGGCTCCCCATCATGCAGGCTCCCCATCAGGCTCCCCACCAGGCAGGCTCCCCATCAGGCTCCCCATCATGCAGGCTCCCCATCAGGCTCCCCATCAGGCTCCCCAGCTCGCTTGTTGCCTTGACTTCTCATTCTCGCAACTTGATGTGTACGTTATTTAGCGGCGATTAGCAGAGATAGTTATACTAGTTATAGTTGTAGTTAGTTATTAGCAGAGATAGTTGGAGAGATTTAGATTAGCAGAGATAGTTGGAGAGATGTCTGGATGGCAGCACGTCTCCCTTTGAAGAACTCAATCAGTTACTGTTCTCTGCTCCGTCTCCTTTGATGGCTGATTCATGTGAGAGATTTATTTGAGGAGGTATGAAACCCTTCATTGTCAACGGGGATATTCTTGAGACGCAGGATGAAGGCAAACTTAATCCTGGTTGTTAAAAAAAACCAATGAGGATTTTCTTTGGTTTGAAGAAAACATCAGCGTTTGTTGAGTCATCTGTTGGATTATGTACGCAGGTTTTTGTGTGTGTGTGTGTGTGTGTGCGTGTGCGCGCGTGTGCGTGCGCGCGTGCATGCGTGGAGTCTCTCTTCTGCCAAGCGGCTATATGAAAACAGAGAACAAAAT
>NC_136808.1:63219339-63306839 GCF_951216825.1 Electrona antarctica | reverse complement strand
GAAATAAACCCTCGCTGCTTTGATTTAACCTAAAGTCGATGAGCAACCTACTGTAGCGGCGGCCGCGCGGGAGTTTATGTACCTCATCATCCAGATGGTTATTGATGACCAGGGGTTTATGAGGACAGGATGAGGGCCGCGCCAGCATTGGCAGAGAGACAGAGGTGCCAACACTGGCAGAGAGACAGAGGTGCCAACAACACGTACACAGGCTGAGGGCCGCGCCAGCACTGGCAGAGAGACAGAGGTGCCACCAACACGTATACAGGCTGAGGGCCGCGCCAGCACTGGCAGAGAGACAGAGGTGCCAACACTGGCAGAGAGACAGAGGTTGCTGTGTGATGTTGGGTTTCTGTGTGATGTTTGGTTTCTTAACCAGAAGAGGTTTCTGTGTGATGTTTGGTTTCTTAACCAGAAGAGGTTTCTGTGTGATGTTGGGTGTCTGTGTGATGTTGGGTTTCTTAACCAGAAGAGGTTTCTGTGTGATGTTTGGTTTCTTAACCAGAAGAGGTTTCTGTGTGATGTTGGGTTTCTTAACCAGAAGAGGTTTCTGTGTGATGTTGGGTTTCTTAACCAGAAGAGGTTTCTGTGTGATGTTTGGTTTCTTAACCAGAAGAGGTTTCTGTGTGATGTTGGGTGTCTGTGTGATGTTGGGTTTCTTAACCAGAAGAGGTTTCTGTGTGATGTTTGGTTTCTTAACCAGAAGAGGTTTCTGTGTGATGTTTGGTTTCTTAACCAGAAGAGGTTTCTGTATAATGTTGGGTTTCTTAACCAGAAGAGGTTTCTGTGTGATGTTGGGTTTCTTAACCAGAAGAGGTTTCTGTGTGATGTTGGGTTTCTTAACCAGAAGAGGTTTCTGTGTGATGTTGGGTTTCTTAACCAGAAGAGGTTTCTGTGTGATGTTGGGTTTCTTAACCAGAAGAGGTTTCTGTGTGATGTTGGGTTTCTGTGTGATGTTGGGTTTCTGTGTGATGTTGGGTTTCTTAACCAGAAGAGGTTTCTGTGTGATGTTGGGTTTCTGTGTGATGTTGGGTTTCTGTGTGATGTTTGGTTTCTTAACCAGAAGAGGTTTCTGTGTGATGTTTGGTTTCTTAACCAGAAGAGGTTTCTGTGTGATGTTGGGTGTCTGTGTGATGTTGGGTTTCTTAACCAGAAGAGGTTTCTGTGTGATGTTTGGTTTCTTAACCAGAAGAGGTTTCTGTGTGATGTTGGGTTTCTTAACCAGAAGAGGTTTCTGTGTGATGTTGGGTTTCTTAACCAGAAGAGGTTTCTGTGTGATGTTTGGTTTCTTAACCAGAAGAGGTTTCTGTGTGATGTTGGGTGTCTGTGTGATGTTGGGTTTCTTAACCAGAAGAGGTTTCTGTGTGATGTTTGGTTTCTTAACCAGAAGAGGTTTCTGTGTGATGTTTGGTTTCTTAACCAGAAGAGGTTTCTGTATAATGTTGGGTTTCTTAACCAGAAGAGGTTTCTGTGTGATGTTGGGTTTCTTAACCAGAAGAGGTTTCTGTGTGATGTTGGGTTTCTTAACCAGAAGAGGTTTCTGTGTGATGTTGGGTTTCTTAACCAGAAGAGGTTTCTGTGTGATGTTGGGTTTCTTAACCAGAAGAGGTTTCTGTGTGATGTTGGGTTTCTGTGTGATGTTGGGTTTCTGTGTGATGTTGGGTTTCTTAACCAGAAGAGGTTTCTGTGTGATGTTGGGTTTCTTAACCAGAAGAGGTTTCTGTGTGATGTTGGGTTTCTGTGTGATGTTTGGTTTCTTAACCAGAAGAGGTTTCTGTGTGATGTTTGGTTTCTTAACCAGAAGAGGTTTCTGTGTGATGTTGGGTTTCTTAACCAGAAGAGGTTTCTGTATGATGTTGGGTTTCTTAACCAGAAGAGGTTTCTGTGTGATGTTGGGTTTCTTAACCAGAAGAGGTTTCTGTGTGATGTTTGGTTTCTTAACCAGAAGAGGTTTCTGTGTGATGTTGGGTTTCTGAACCAGAAGAGGTTTCTGTGTGATGTTGGGTTTCTTAACCAGAAGAGGTTTCTGTGTGATGTTTGGTTTCTTAACCAGAAGAGGTTTCTGTGTGATGTTGGGTGTCTGTGTGATGTTGGGTTTCTTAACCAGAAGAGGTTTCTGTGTGATGTTGGGTTTCTTAACCAGAAGAGGTTTCTGTGTGATGTTTGGTTTCTTAACCAGAAGAGGTTTCTGTGTGATGTTGGGTGTCTGTGTGATGTTGGGTTTCTTAACCAGAAGAGGTTTCTGTGTGATGTTTGGTTTCTTAACCAGAAGAGGTTTCTGTGTGATGTTGGGTGTCTGTGTGATGTTGGGTTTCTTAACCAGAAGAGGTTTCTGTGTGATGTTGGGTTTCTTAACCAGAAGAGGTTTCTGTGTGATGTTTGGTTTCTTAACCAGAAGAGGTTTCTGTGTGATGTTGGGTGTCTGTGTGATGTTGGGTTTCTTAACCAGAAGAGGTTTCTGTGTGATGTTTGGTTTCTTAACCAGAAGAGGTTTCTGTGTGATGTTTGGTTTCTTAACCAGAAGAGGTTTCTGTATAATGTTGGGTTTCTTAACCAGAAGAGGTTTCTGTGTGATGTTTGGTTTCTTAACCAGAAGAGGTTTCTGTGTGATGTTGGGTTTCTTAACCAGAAGAGGTTTCTGTGTGATGTTGGGTTTCTTAACCAGAAGAGGTTTCTGTGTGATGTTGGGTTTCTTAACCAGAAGAGGTTTCTGTGTGATGTTGGGTTTCTGTGTGATGTTGGGTTTCTGTGTGATGTTGGGTTTCTTAACCAGAAGAGGTTTCTGTGTGATGTTGGGTTTCTTAACCAGAAGAGGTTTCTGTGTGATGTTGGGTTTCTGTGTGATGTTTGGTTTCTTAACCAGAAGAGGTTTCTGTGTGATGTTTGGTTTCTTAACCAGAAGAGGTTTCTGTATGATGTTGGGTTTCTTAACCAGAAGAGGTTTCTGTATGATGTTGGGTTTCTTAACCAGAAGAGGTTTCTGTGTGATGTTGGGTTTCTTAACCAGAAGAGGTTTCTGTGTGATGTTTGGTTTCTTAACCAGAAGAGGTTTCTGTGTGATGTTGGGTTTCTGAACCAGAAGAGGTTTCTGTGTGATGTTGGGTTTCTTAACCAGAAGAGGTTTCTGTGTGATGTTTGGTTTCTTAACCAGAAGAGGTTTCTGTGTGATGTTGGGTTTCTGAACCAGAAGAGGTTTCTGTGTGATGTTGGGTTTCTTAACCAGAAGAGGTTTCTGTGTGATGTTGGGTTTCTTAACCAGAAGAGGTTTCTGTGTGATGTTGGGTTTCTGTGTGATGTTGGGTTTCTTAACCAGAAGAGGTTTCTGTGTGATGTTTGGTTTCTTAACCAGAAGAGGTTTCTGTGTGATGTTGGGTTTCTGTGTGATGTTGGGTTTCTGTGTGATGTTTGGTTTCTTAACCAGAAGAGGTTTCTGTGTGATGTTGGGTTTCTTAACCAGAAGAGGTTTCTGTGTGATGTTGGGTTTCTGTGTGATGTTGGGTTTCTTAACCAGAAGAGGTTTCTGTGTGATGTTTGGTTTCTTAACCAGAAGAGGTTTCTGTGTGATGTTGGGTTTCTGTGTGATGTTGGGTTTCTGTGTGATGTTTGGTTTCTTAACCAGAAGAGGTTTCTGTGTGATGTTTGGTTTCTTAACCAGAAGAGGTTTCTGTGTGATGTTGGGTTTCTTAACCAGAAGAGGTTCCTGTGTGATGTTGGGTTTCTTAACCAGAAGAGGTTTCTGTATGATGTTTGGTTTCTTAACCAGAAGAGGTTTCTGTGTGATGTTTGGTTTCTTAACCAGAAGAGGTTTCTGTATGATGTTGGGTTTCTGAACCAGAAGAGGTTTCTGTGTGATGTTTGGTTTCTTAACCAGAAGAGGTTTCTGTGTGATGTTGGGTTTCTTAACCAGAAGAGGTTTCTGTGTGATGTTTGGTTTCTTAACCAGAAGAGGTTTCTGTGTGATGTTGGGTTTCTTAACCAGAAGAGGTTTCTGTGTGATGTTGGGTTTCTTAACCAGAAGAGGTTTCTGTATGATGTTGGGTTTCTTAACCAGAAGAGGTTTCTGTATGATGTTGGGTTTCTTAACCAGAAGAGGTTTCTGTATGATGTTGGGTTTCTTAACCAGAAGAGGTTTCTGTGTGATGTTGGGTTTCTTAACCAGAAGAGGTTTCTGTGTGATGTTGGGTTTCTGTATGATGTTTGGTTTCTTAACCAGAAGAGGTTTCTGTGTGATGTTGGGTTTCTGTATGATGTTTGGTTTCTTAACCAGAAGAGGTTGCTGTGTGATGTTAACCAGAAGAGGTTTCTGTATGATGTTGGGTTTCTTAACCAGAAGAGGTTTCTGTATGATGTTGGGTTTCTTAACCAGAAGAGGTTTCTGTGTGATGTTTGGTTTCTTAACCAGAAGAGGTTTCTGTATGATGTTGGGTTTCTTAACCAGAAGAGGTTTCTGTGTGATGTTGGGTTTCTTAACCAGAAGAGGTTTCTGTATGATGTTGGGTTTCTGTGTGATGTTGGGTTTCTTAACCAGAAGAGGTTTCTGTATGATGTTGGGTTTCTGTGTGATGTTTGGTTTCTTAACCAGAAGAGGTTTCTGTGTGATGTTGGGTTTCTTAACCAGAAGAGGTTTCTGTGTGATGTTGGGTTTCTGTATGATGTTGGGTTTCTTAACCAGAAGAGGTTTCTGTATGATGTTGGGTTTCTGTATGATGTTGGGTTTCTTAACCAGAAGAGGTTGCTGTATGATGTTGGGTTTCTTAACCAGAAGAGGTTGCTGTATGATGTTAACCAGAAGAGGTTGCTGTGTGATGTTAACCAGAAGAGGTTGCTGTATGATGTTAACCAGAAGAGGTTCCTGTGTGATGTTGGGTTTCTTAACCAGAAGAGGTTTCTGTATGATGTTGGGTTTCTGTATGATGTTGGGTTTCTTAACCAGAAGAGGTTGCTGTATGATGTTGGGTTTCTTAACCAGAAGAGGTTGCTGTATGATGTTAACCAGAAGAGGTTGCTGTGTGATGTTAACCAGAAGAGGTTGCTGTGTGATGTTGGGTTTCTTAACCAGAAGAGGTTTCTGTATGATGTTGGGTTTCTTAACCAGAAGAGGTTTCTGTATGATGTTGGGTTTCTTAACCAGAAGAGGTTTCTGTGTGATGTTGGGTTTCTGTATGATGTTGGGTTTCTGTATGATGTTGGGTTTCTTAACCAGAAGAGGTTTCTGTGTGATGTTTGGTTTCTTAACCAGAAGAGGTTTCTGTATGATGTTGGGTTTCTTAACCAGAAGAGGTTTCTGTATGATGTTGGGTTTCTTAACCAGAAGAGGTTTCTGTATGATGTTGGGTTTCTTAACCAGAAGAGGTTTCTGTATGATGTTGGGTTTCTTAACCAGAAGAGGTTTCTGTATGATGTTGGGTTTCTTAACCAGAAGAGGTTTCTGTGTGATGTTGGGTTTCTTAACCAGAAGAGGTTTCTGTATGATGTTGGGTTTCTTAACCAGAAGAGGTTTCTGTGTGATGTTGGGTTTCTGTGTGATGTTGGGTTTCTGTATGATGTTTGGTTTCTTAACCAGAAGAGGTTTCTGTGTGATGTTGGGTTTCTGTGTGATGTTGGGTTTCTGTATGATGTTTGGTTTCTTAACCAGAAGAGGTTTCTGTGTGATGTTGGGTTTCTGTGTGATGTTGGGTTTCTGTATGATGTTTGGTTTCTTAACCAGAAGAGGTTTCTGTATGATGTTGGGTTTCTGTGTGATGTTGGGTTTCTGTATGATGTTTGGTTTCTTAACCAGAAGAGGTTTCTGTGTGATGTTGGGTTTCTGTGTGATGTTGGGTTTCTGTATGATGTTTGGTTTCTTAACCAGAAGAGGTTTCTGTGTGATGTTGGGTTTCTGTGTGATGTTGGGTTTCTGTATGATGTTTGGTTTCTTAACCAGAAGAGGTTTCTGTATGATGTTGGGTTTCTGTGTGATGTTTGGTTTCTTAACCAGAAGAGGTTTCTGTGTGATGTTGGGTTTCTGTATGATGTTTGGTTTCTTAACCAGAAGAGGTTTCTGTGTGATGTTGGGTTTCTTAACCAGAAGAGGTTTCTGTATGATGTTGGGTTTCTGTGTGATGTTTGGTTTCTTAACCAGAAGAGGTTTCTGTGTGATGTTTGGTTTCTTAACCAGAAGAGGTTTCTGTGTGATGTTTGGTTTCTTAACCAGAAGAGGTTTCTGTGTGATGTTTGGTTTCTTAACCAGAAGAGGTTTCTGTGTGATGTTGGGTTTCTTAACCAGAAGAGGTTTCTGTGTGATGTTGGGTTTCTTAACCAGAAGAGGTTTCTGTGTGATGTTGGGTTTCTTAACCAGAAGAGGTTTCTGTATGATGTTGGGTTTCTTAACCAGAAGAGGTTTCTGTGTGATGTTGGGTTTCTTAACCAGAAGAGGTTTCTGTATGATGTTGGGTTTCTGTATGATGTTGGGTTTCTTAACCAGAAGAGGTTGCTGTATGATGTTGGGTTTCTTAACCAGAAGAGGTTGCTGTATGATGTTAACCAGAAGAGGTTGCTGTGTGATGTTGGGTTTCTTAACCAGAAGAGGTTTCTGTATGATGTTGGGTTTCTTAACCAGAAGAGGTTTCTGTGTGATGTTTGGTTTCTTAACCAGAAGAGGTTGCTGTGTGATGTTTGGTTTCTTAACCAGAAGAGGTTGCTGTGTGATGTTGGGTTTCTTAACCAGAAGAGGTTGCTGTATGATGTTAACCAGAAGAGGTTGCTGTATGATGTTAACCAGAAGAGGTTGCTGTGTGATGTTGGGTTTCTTAACCAGAAGAGGTTGCTGTATGATGTTAACCAGAAGAGGTTGCTGTGTGATGTTGGGTTTCTTAACCAGAAGAGGTTGCTGTATGATGTTAACCAGAAGAGGTTGCTGTGTGATGTTGGGTTTCTTAACCAGAAGAGGTTGCTGTATGATGTTGGGTTTCTTAACCAGAAGAGGTTGCTGTGTGATGTTTGCACCAAACTCATCTCAAGAGGCAAACAGAAAGGTCTTTACTTGTGTTTTAAAATAAATAAGAGTTGAGAACGAATGCACTTAAGGCCTCATTCACACGTACCAAACACCAATCAAGCAAATGTTTTGGGCCACCACAATGCTTTTCCAATGGGAGTCACATGGTCTGATCAAACATTTTTGTTTGAGTGCTGATTGCTGGTGGTGTTCTGCCCCTCCCCCCTCATCAAACAAAAATGTCCTAACACATAATATGAACATAGACCCACAGACACAAACAGACAGACAAAGCACATACGCCCACAATCATACTGTACCATGCACACACTATCGCTCAACTCAAACTCCTAAACTCCCTAACAGAAGCTCACTCCTCAGTCCTCACGTAACACCAGGCCTCAACAACAGACTCGTCTCAGCATCATTGTCAGTCTTGGGGTCGCAGAACTCACTCCAAAAAAAAAGAAAAATTTAGGGAAATCCACAGATCCTTCGCAGGTTCGGTTTCCGTGCCGTAGAATATCCCTCCACGTCATCAAGACCACGCCGGGCGCCACTTGTGGAATCTATCCTTAAACAGGTCTGTGGATTATAACCTTATTTTCCTTAATATAGCATGAAGTGAGTCGCGATATCCAGGCAAAGTCCTTCTTTATTCAATCAAGGCAGCTCCCATAGTTACATCAAGTTACAAGCAGCAAGTCATCTTTCCATCAGTTCCATACAGCATTCTCAGGCCAGGCCAAGCCTGTCCTCCGTTCTCCCACTCCAACCAACCAACCAACCTTCCCCTCCCAACTCTTCTGTGTCCCATCTTATACAATTCTAACATGTGGGTGTCACTGTGTGTGTGTGTGTGTGTGTGTGTGTGTGTGTGTCAGTTAAGTCCAAGACCCCCATCTGTGACAGGCACTATAATAATAGAATGCCTAATAAAGATTGGCCCAGGTCAACCAGGAAGCCCCAGGTGGTCTTCCTGAATAGCCTAGGTATTTCTACAGCTGCCGTAAGGCAAGGCTGTGGTCGCTGACCCTACCCACAGATAGCCTTTAGACCGTTTTAGTCAGTTACTTTGGTGAGACACTGGATCATGGATCAGGCTTGCAGAAGTTTAGAGTTATATGTACAATTGTGACTAACCATGTAGTTATGCCTATGTTATGATTCATAATACACCACACGTGCCCCAAAATAGGGCAAGGTTTAAAGTGGCTAATACATGTATGGTTGGTTGCACACAAGAAAAGTGTGTGACACCATGTCCCTTGTTGAGGTGCAGCGTAGCTACTGTATGTGTGTCCCTATGTACAGTATGTATGTATGGATGTATATCTAGGGATGGGTATCGTTTGGATTTGTGTGAATCCAGTACCTATATTCCGGTTCTGCTTATCGATTCCGGTTCTTAACGGTTCCCTATTTCGGTTCCAAAATGGTATAAAATAACTTAAATAAGAGGTCAAATGTTTATTTAACAAAAAAGCTCAATGTCATGACATGTATAATGAATAGTATAACATCCTCTCCTTTATTGAGCCATTTGTGGATAATATAGTGATTATTTTAAATATAATATCTATATAATATCTATTCTGTATTTACCCAGGGCAGCCAGCGTGTGTGCTGCACACGTATCCAGTGAAGACTCAGGCAAGGAGCTAGATTCCTGTCCCCTCTCTTAAAAGTTTCCTCCCATAAACTTCACTTGAAAATTACGTTTAATAAACTTTAATAATGATGTTGCTTCTCTGCTTCAGTGCCAGGCACAGCGCGTGTCTCTGTCTCTAGACTCCTCCACAACTAACTCCATGCAGAGAGATAGCCCACAGCGCGTGTCTCTGTCTCTAGACTCCTCCACAACTAACTCCATGCAGAGAGATAGCCCACAGCGCGTGTCTCTGTCTCTAGACTCCTCCACAACTAACTCCATGCAGAGAGATAGCCCACAGCGCGTGTCTCTGTCTCTAGACTCCTCCACAACTAACTCCATGCAGAGAGATAGCCCACAACGCGTGTCACTGTCTCTAGACTCCTCCACAACTAACTCCATGCAGAGAGATAGCCCACAACGCGTCGCTGATGCAATGCGATGTAGGTTTATAGATCGGCTCGGTTCCCTGCGCGTCTATTAAGGGAAAAAAATAAATAAATATCGTGTGACCGCGTGTCTGTGGGAACCGATAGAGAGAACCGAAATTGAATTATTGTAATGGGTACCCGGTACCCAGGCACGTTGTAATGGGTACCCGGTACCCAGGCACGTTGTAATGGGTACCCGGTACCCAGGCGTTGTAATGGGTACACGGTACCCAGGCACGTTGTAATGGGTACCCGGTACCCAGGCACGTTGTAATGGGTACCCGGTACCCAGGCACGTTGTAATGGGTACCCGGTACCCAGGCACGTTGTAATGGGTACCCGGTACCCAGGCACGTTGTAATGGGTACCCGGTACCCAGGCACGTTGTAATGGGTACCCGGTACCCAGGCACGTTGTAATGGGTACCCGGTACCCAGGCACGTTGTAATGGGTACCCGGTACCCAGGCACGTTGTAATGGGTACCCGGTACCCAGGCGTTGTAATGGGTACCCGGTACCCAGGCGTTGTAATGGGTACCCGGTACCCAGGCACGTTGTAATAGGTACCCGGTACCCAGGCACGTTGTAATGGGTACCCGGTACCCAGGCACGTTGTAATGGGTACCCGGTACCCAGGCACGTTGTAATGGGTACCCGGTACCCAGGCACGTTGTAATGGGTACCCGGTACCCAGGCACGTTGTAATGGGTACCCGGTACCCAGGCACGTTGTAATGGGTACCCGGTACCCAGGCGTTGTAATGGGTACCTGGTACCCATGCACGTTGTAATGGGTACCCGGTACCCAGGCGTTGTAATGGGTACCCGGTACCCAGGCACGTTGTAATGGGTACCCGGTACCCAGGCACGTTGTAATGGGTACCCGGTACCCAGGCACGTTGTAATGGGTACCCGGTACCCAGCCGTCGTAATGGGTACCCGGCCGGTACCCAGGCGTTGTAATGGGTACCCGGTACCCAGGCGTTGTAATGGGTAACCGGTACCCAGGCGTTGTAATGGGTACCCGGTACCCAGGCACGTTGTAATGGGTACCCGGTACCCAGGCACGTTGTAATGGGTACCCGGTACCCAGGCACGTTGTAATGGGTACCCGGTACCCAGCCGTTGTAATGGGTACCCGGTACCCAGGCACGTTGTAATGGGTACCCGGTACCCAGCCGTCGTAATGGGTACCCGGCCGGTACCCAGGCGTTGTAATGGGTACCCGGTACCCAGGCGTTGTAATGGGTAACCGGTACCCAGGCGTTGTAATGGGTACCCGGTACCCAGGCACGTTGTAATGGTTACACGGTACCCAGGCACGTTGTAATGGGTACCCAGGCGTTGTAATGGGTACCGGTACCCAGGCACGTTGTAATGGGTACCCGGTACCCAGGCACGTTGTAATGGGTACCCGGTACCCAGGCACGTTGTAATGGGTACCCGGTACCCAGGCACGTTGTAATGGGTACCCGGTACCCAGGCACGTTGTAATGGGTACCCGGTACCCAGGCACGTTGTAATGGGTACCCGGTACCCAGGCACGTTGTAATGGGTACCCGGTACCCAGGCACGTTGTAATGGGTACCCGGTACCCAGGCACGTTGTAATGGGTACCCAGGCACGTTGTAATGGGTACCCGGTACCCAGGCACGTTGTAATGGGTACCCGGTACCCAGGCACGTTGTAATGGGTACCCGGTACCCAGGCACGTTGTAATGGGTACCCAGGCACGTTGTAATGGGTACCCGGTACCCAGGCACGTTGTAATGGGTACCCGGTACCCAGGCACGTTGTAATGGGTACCCGGTACCCAGGCACGTTGTAATGGGTACCCAGGCACGTTGTAATGGGTACCCGGTACCCAGGCACGTTGTAATGGGTACCCGGTACCCAGGCACGTTCGGTTCGGTACATACTTGGTCCCGAGGTACGGGACCCACCCCTATACTGTATGTATGTATGTATGTATGTATGTATGTATGTATGTATGTATGTATGTATGTATGTATGTATTTTAAAAGGGGGGCTTTTTAGTAAAATCCAAGCCTACAACGCCTTCTGATATTTAAAAAACAAAGTCGGGCTGAAACCTCTCATCTCCCTATTCTAACTTTTTGTGTTTCTCCGTCACTTAATGCCATACGTTGACCGTTCTACAGCCGTCGCACAAAAGCATCAAAAGTAACAGATAGATCTACGTCTGCCAGCATTTGAATGAAAAGTAACAGTTTTAACTTGGATGAGGTTTCCACCCGACTGAGACGACAGCGTGTGATTGGTCCCTCTGGTGAGACGACAGCGTGTGATTGGTCACCCGACTGAGACGACAGCGTGTGATTGGTCACCCGACTGAGACGACAGCGTGTGATTGGTCCCTCTGGTGAGACGACAGCGTGTGATTGGTCCCTCTGGTGTTAAACATGGTTGACATGGAAAGCAGGTTCCCACAACGACAACATCGGATACGAAAGGTACCTTGAGTAAAGCCAGCAAAATATGATGCTTCGGGAATGTGAATTGCCTGTGTACCTGCCTGGGTACATTTGACCTGTGTACCTGCCTGGGTACATTTGACCTGTGTGCCTGCCTGGGTTAGGGTTAGGGTGCCTGCCTGGGTACATTTGACCTGTGTGCCTGCCTGGGTTAGGGTTAGGGTGCCTGCCTGGGTACATTTGACCTGTGTGCCTGCCTGGGTACATTTGACCTGTGTGCCTGCCTGGGTTAGGGTTAGGGTGCCTGCCTGGGTACATTTGACCTGTGTGCCTGCCTGGGTACATTTGCACATAGATGGAATTTGTCCTCTGAACGCTTGACCCCTCCCATCTCGCAGGGGACAGCCCCCCCCCCCCCCCCCCCCCCCCCCCCAGTCCAGTGCCTTGCCCAAGGGCAATATGGCAGGAGTCAATCTCACGCATCGTCTCTGTCGGGTGGAAACCTCATTGTGTCCAAAACTGTTACTGTACTTTTCAGGATTCAAATAAAAAGATCCCACTGTGAAGTGAAGGGCCCACTGTTTCCGCCACATGGAGTCTTTTTTTTAAATTTTAGATATTTTTTTTTGCGGCTTACGCCTTTTATTGGTTTTTGAAGGGACAGACAGTAGGCTGACAGGAAACGGGAGAGAGATGGGGGAAGACATGCAGTAAAGGCCGTGTCGGGCTCGGGAGTCGAACCCGCGGCACACTGCGACTGGATTACCAGTCGGGTGCCCAGACGGTTACGCCACCGCCTGGGCCTGCCACATGGAGTCTTACTGTGAAGTGAAGGGCCCACTGTTTCCGCCACATGGAGTCTTACTGTGAAGTAAAGGGCCCACTGTATCCGCCACATGGAGTCTTACTGTGAAGTGAAGGGCCCACTGTATCCGCCACATGGAGTCTTACTGTGAAGTGAAGGGCCCACTGTATCCGCCACATGGAGTCTTACTGTGAAGTGAAGGGCCCACTGTATCCGCCACATGGAGTCTTACTGTGAAGTGAAGGGCCCACTGTTTCCGCCACATGGAGTCTTACTGTGAAGTGAAGGGCCCACTGTATCCGCCACATGGAGTCTTACTGTGAAGTGAAGGGCCCACTGTATCCGCCACATGGAGTCTTACTGTGAAGTGAAGGGCCCACTGTATCCGCCACATGGAGTCTTACTGTGAAGTGAAGGGCCCACTGTATCCGCCACATGGAGTCTTACTGTGAAGTGAAGGGCCCACTGTATCCGCCACATGGAGTCTTACTGTGAAGTGAAGGGCCCACTGTATCCGCCACATGGAGTCTTACTGTGAAGTGAAGGGCCCACTGTATCCACTGTATCCACTGTATCGGCCACATGGAGTCTTACTGTGAAGTGAAGGGCCCACTGTATCCGCCACATGGAGTCTTACTGTGAAGTGAAGGGCCCACTGTATCCGCCACATGGAGTCTTACTGTGAAGTGAAGGGCCCACTGTATCCACTGTATCCACTGTATCCGCCACATGGAGTCTTACTGTGAAGTGAAGGGCCCACTGTATCCGCCACATGGAGTCTTACTGTGAAGTGAAGGGCCCACTCAGCCCACTGTATCCACCACATGGAGTCTTACTGTGAAGTGAAGGGCCCACTGTATCCACTGTTTCCGCCACATGGAGTCTTACTGTGAAGTGAAGGGCCCACTGTATCCGCCACATGGAGTCTTACTGTGAAGTGAAGGGCCCACTGTATCCACTGTATCCACTGTATCCGCCACATGGAGTCTTACTGTGAAGTGAAGGGCCCACTGTATCCGCCACATGGAGTCTTACTGTGAAGTGAAGGGCCCACTGTATCCGCCACATGGAGTCTTACTGTGAAGTGAAGGGCCCACTCAGCCCACTGTATCCACCACATGGAGTCTTACTGTGAAGTGAAGGGCCCACTGTATCCACTGTTTCCGCCACATGGAGTCTTACTGTGAAGTGAAGGGCCCACTGTATCCGCCACATGGAGTCTTACTGTGAAGTGAAGGGCCCACTGTATCCACTGTATCCACTGTTTCCGCCACATGGAGTCTTACTGTGAAGTGAAGGGCCCACTGTATCCACTGTATCCACCACATGGAGTCTTACTGTGAAGTGAAGGGCCCACTGTATCCGCCACATGGAGTCTTACTGTGAAGTGAAGGGCCCACTGTATCCGCCACATGGAGTCTTACTGTGAAGTGAAGGGCCCACTGTATCCACTGTATCCACCACATGGAGTCTTACTGTGAAGTGAAGGGCCCACTGTTTCCGCCACATGGAGTCTTACTGTGAAGTGAAGGGCCCACTGTATCCACTGTATCCACCACATGGAGTCTTACTGTGAAGTGAAGGGCCCACTGTATCCGCCACATGGAGTCTTACTGTGAAGTGAAGGGCCCACTGTATCCGCCACATGGAGTCTTACTGTGAAGTGAAGGGCCCACTGTATCCACTGTATCCACTGTATCCGCCACATGGAGTCTTACTGTGAAGTGAAGGGCCCACTGTATCCGCCACATGGAGTCTTACTGTGAAGTGAAGGGCCCACTGTATCCACCACATGGAGTCTTACTGTGAAGTGAAGGGCCCACTCAGCCCACTGTATCCGCCACATGGAGTCTTACTGTGAAGTGAAGGGCCCACTGTATCCACCACATGGAGTCTTACTGTGAAGTGAAGGGCCCACTGTATCCACCACATGGAGTCTTACTGTGAAGTGAAGGGCCCACTGTATCCACTGTATCCACTGTTTCCGCCACATGGAGTCTTACTGTGAAGTGAAGGGCCCACTGTATCCGCCACATGGAGTCTTACTGTGAAGTGAAGGGCCCACTGTATCCGCCACATGGAGTCTTACTGTGAAGTGAAGGGCCCACTGTATCCGCCACATGGAGTCTTACTGTGAAGTGAAGGGCCCACTGTATCCGCCACATGGAGTCTTACTGTGAAGTGAAGGGCCCACTGTATCCGCCACATGGAGTCTTACTGTGAAGTGAAGGGCCCACTGTATCCACTGTATCCACTGTTTCCGCCACATGGAGTCTTACTGTGAAGTGAAGGGCCCACTGTATCCACTGTATCCACTGTATCCACTGTATCCGCCACATGGAGTCTTACTGTGAAGTGAAGGGCCCACTGTATCCGCCACATGGAGTCTTACTGTGAAGTGAAGGGCCCACTGTATCCACTGTATCCACTGTTTCCGCCACATGGAGTCTTACTGTGAAGTGAAGGGCCCACTGTATCCGCCACATGGAGTCTTACTGTGAAGTGAAGGGCCCACTGTATCCGCCACATGGAGTCTTACTGTGAAGTGAAGGGCCCACTGTATCCACTGTATCCACTGTTTCCGCCACATGGAGTCTTACTGTGAAGTGAAGGGCCCACTGTATCCGCCACATGGAGTCTTACCTCGTTGTTTAGTGCCCTAAACAAACTGATATACTTGGCTGCCACGCATTGGTGCCACGTATTGGAGGAGCTAACAGCAAAAGTAGCAGATCTACAAGCTCAAAACGTGTTGCTTCATGCCAAGCTTGTAGATCTCGCTACTTTTGATACTTTTGTGTGACGCTGTAGTCTAATCAACTAGGGCATGGAAGGAGAATTCCAGATTAAACGTTGTTTTACTGTAATCTGATGTTATTATACATATCAATCAACATCCAGAGCACAGCACAGCTCCGACTGGGTCAGTTGGAACTCCGTTTTAAGGTCAACCACACCAATGCAATTCCTAGAGTTGCAAGGAGTTGGTTGGTTGTTGGTTGATGGAGTGCCACGATTTTTTTCCACCCCAAAACATGATCATCAGGTATTATTATAATATAAGGAATAACTTTTTCCAAAAAGTGTACAGTATTTGTTAAAATCATGCTTTTATGTGGACACGTTCATTAAGTATGCCTGGTTTGCCTGGTGGGTGGTGATGGGTGGTGATCCACCTGAACTGAAGCCGCACCCACAGCTGTAGTTGTATGATAAAGGGGGAGGGGTTAGGGGAGGGGCTGATAGTGTGATTTCACTATGTTACTGTTTATTCCAGGAAGAAACCCTAAATACAAAGTTAATACACCATTGCACATGAAAACGACTCCAGGGTGTCTAATGAAGTACTGTCACCTCATAGACACATGAAAACGACTCCAGGGTGTCTAATGAAGTACTGTCACCTCATAGACACATGAAAACGACTCCAGGTCTAATGAAGTACTGTCACCTCATAGACACATGAAAACGACTCCAGGGTGTCTAATGAAGTACTGTCACCTCATAGACACATGAAAACGACTCCAGGGTGTCTAATGAAGTACGGTCACCTCATAGACACATGAAAACGACTCCAGGGTGTCTAATGAAGTACGGTCACCTCATAGACACATGAAAACGACTCCAGGGTGTCTAATGAAGTACGGTCACCTCATAGACACATGAAAACTACTCCAGGGTGTCTAATGAAGTACTGTCACCTCATAGACACATGAAAACGACTCCAGGGTGTCTAATGAAGTACGGTCACCTCATAGACACATGAAAACGACTCCAGGGTGTCTAATGAAGTACGGTCACCTCATAGACACATGAAAACTACTCCAGGGTGTCTAATGAAGTACTGTCACCTCATAGACACATGAAAACGACTCCAGGGTGTCTAATGAAGTACTGTCACCTCATAGACACATGAAAACGACTCCAGGGTGTCTAATGAAGTACGGTCACCTCATAGACACATGAAAACGACTCCAGGGTGTCTAATGAAGTACTGTCACCTCATAGACACATGAAAACGACTCCAGGGTGTCTAATGAAGTACTGTCACCTCATAGACACATGAAAACGACTCCAGGGTGTCTAATGAAGTACTGTCACCTCATAGACACATGAAAACTACTCCAGGGTGTCTAATGAAGTACTGTCACCTCATAGACACATGAAAACGACTCCAGGGTGTCTAATGAAGTACTGTCACCTCATAGACACATGAAAACGACTCCAGGGTGTCTAATGAAGTACTGTCACCTCATAGACACATGAAAACGACTCCAGGGTGTCTAATGAAGTACTGTCACCTCATAGACACATGAAAACGACTCCAGGGTGTCTAATGAAGTACTGTCACCTCATAGACACATGAAAACGACTCCAGGGTGTCTAATGAAGTACTGTCACCTCATAGACACATGAAAACGACTCCAGGGTGTCTAATGAAGTACTGTCACCTCATAGACACATGAAAACGACTCCAGGGTGTCTAATGAAGTACTGTCACCTCATAGACACATGAAAACGACTCCAGGGTGTCTAATGAAGTACTGTCACCTCATAGACACATGAAAACGACTCCAGGTCTAATGAAGTACTGTCACCTCATAGACACATGAAAACGACTCCAGGGTGTCTAATGAAGTACTGTCACCTCATAGACACATGAAAACGACTCCAGGGTGTCCAATGAAGTACTGTCACCTCATAGACACATGAAAACGACTCCAGGGTGTCTAATGAAGTACTGTCACCTCATAGACACATGAAAACGACTCCAGGGTGTCCAATGAAGTACTGTCACCTCATAGACACATGAAAACGACTCCAGGTCTAATGAAGTACTGTCACCTCATAGACACATGAAAACGACTCCAGGGTGTCTAATGAAGTACTGTCACCTCATAGACACATGAAAACGACTCCAGGGTGTCTAATGAAGTACTGTCACCTCATAGACACATGAAAACGACTCCAGGGTGTCTAATGAAGTACTGTCACCTCATAGACACATGAAAACGACTCCAGGGTGTCTAATGAAGTACTGTCACCTCATAGACACATGAAAACGACTCCAGGGTGTCTAATGAAGTACGGTCACCTCATAGACACATGAAAACGACTCCAGGTCTAATGAAGTACGGTCGTGAAAAACTGGAAAAAATTGTGGCACTCCATCTTTAACACGGTTTAATAGTAATATTTGCTTCACACGCCACCAAATCTCATTCCAACGTTATCAGAAGAGTTGGCAGCCCTGCTGACAGACAGTTATTAACTTATTATAATAGAGATGTCAGGTGATTTTATGAGCAGAGATTACGGCCGCACATTCATATTTATAATTCTATTGTATAATGAGAGCCTCCGGCTCTTGGGTTTGTGTAATTTTTTTTTTTTTCATGAGAACAAAATCAACAATTTGCACAGTGAGAAAACGAAGTGAGACCTTCTAAAATTATAGCCGGTGACGGATATGCAAATAACGTCAAGCCTGACCTTGCTTCTTAACCCATTCTGGGCGGGAACCCCTTTTGGTGTTAGCATTATGTTATGCTTTAGCTATTGAAAAATAGCAGCTCTACAAGCTCGTAGCGCGCCACCGAGTGGCGCGCTACGAGCTTGTAGATCTGCTATTTTTGAAAAATCGAAGAACCACTGACATAGAAACATAGCTTTTTCAGAAAACTGTCAGGATTTAGAAGATTTTTAGAATGTGATCTCAGGTCATAATGGGTTAATTAGTATGCAAGAAAAAGTGAATCAGAATAATATACCCGCTGGTTTATGTCATCTTATAAACCCACACAGTCTCACCCGACACCACACCTCCCTCACCATGTTGATTCATCTTATAAACCCACACAGTCTCACCCGACACCACACCTCCCTCACCATGTTGATTCATCTTATAAACCCACACAGTCTCACCCGACACCACACCTCCCTCACCATGTTGATTCATCTTATAAACCCACACAGTCTCACCCGACACCACACCTCCCTCACCATGTTGATAAACCCACACAGTCTCACCCGACACCACACCTCCCTCACCATGTTGATTCATCTTATAAACCCACACAGTCTCACCCGACACCACACCTCCCTCACCATGTTGATTCATCTTATAAACCCACACAGTCTCATCCGACACCACACCTCTCTCACCATGTTGATTCAGATGCAGTGAGGCAAGACTCTCCTCCCAGAAAAGTTTCCCCATGAACTGCACTTGAAAGTTATGTTTAGGAAACTTTAAGAATTATGAAAACAGCGAAAGTTTGTATGCAACATTGTCCGTCTGTAGAGGAGCTTGTTCTCTGATTCAGTGTCATTTATGTTCATGATGTTGACATCATGCCCAAAACGGACATGTGCACGTGATGTTGGCCTCTGGGATTATGATAATGTTTAGCTTGGCAAAGAAACCAAACAAACAATCAATACATCAGGGCTATACGAGAATGATGATTTCACGCTGTGGGATTCCTTTATAATCTTGTCTCTGGTGGTGTTATGATCGAATGTGTAGGATGCTGGTTTTAAGAGTCGGCAGCCAGCACTAGTCTGCTCATAAATCACCTCAACACCCAGGAGAATAGGGACTTTACATAATGTGATGCTAAATCTTCTCAGAGTCAGGAGTGGGTGGCTAAGGTTCCACTTGAACCTTAGCGTCCAGTGTTGCCATGTCTGCTTATCATAAGCCACTTTGGGCTTGTTTTTCTGTAAAGTCGCTTGCAAATATTGGTACTGTTATGGACTGTTTTTTTTCTTTTTTATCTTTTTTCCTAGACCTGGTTGCTTGTTTCTCATGCAAATCTTGGCAACACTATTAGCACAGATCTATCTACCAGTTGTGGATTAAGTATTATACTTGTTTTTTTTACCAAAACCTTGTTGATTCCTGACAATATAAATGATGTTAAGCCTATAGAATCAAGCCATCCAGGCTCCTGGTGAATCGTGACCATACATTTCATTCTGTGATTTTTTTTATATATTTTGTTGAAAACCACAAAACAAAGAATATGTTATATAAGTATATATTCCTTGTTTTTCTTCACAGAATCAACTGCTATGCCCATATATGTACGTATGTGTGTGAACAGTTAAGTAGCTTTGTGTGGGCAGTCTTTAATGTCAGGTGTCTCTGTGTGTGGGATGTGCTTATATAATACAGTAGGTGTTTGAGAGGTGTGTGAATCATGTGACTGTGTGCGCACGTGTGTGTGTGTGTGTGTGTGTGTGTGTGTGTGTGTGTGTGTGTGTGTGTGTGTGTGTGTGTGTGTGTGTGTGTGTGTGTGTGTGTGAGTGTGTACGCGAGTGCGCATGCACTATAGGCATGTAACGATTCACTCAACTCACGATACGATTCGTATCACGATATGAGCTTCACGATACGAATGTTCACGATATTTTAAACAAAAAATATTTTCCATTTTATGATTTATCTCCCCCCCAGAGCTTTTCACATTTTTTATTTAACTGCATTGCAAAAGTAGCATTACTTTTGACAGTGCAGAAACATAATTGCCTTCCGTGATGTATTAATGAGCATCAACGACCATCACCTGGGCACAGTCACAGACACACACAGCTCCCTCTACAGAACTCTACTACTGAAAGTCTCATTTCTGTAAAATGACTTCATTTCTGTAAACATGCTTTCTTGTTTAGAACCTAGCTTGAGTTAACATGTACAAAAAAAGCTTTCTTTGATGGCATCTTAGGATAGATGTAAACCTATTTGACAATAGAGGGTATGCGCGTGACATCATCGTACCTGGAAGTTATGCGGGAACGCCCACTGAGTGGCAAAAACCTACTTTCTGGCCTTGACAGCCCATTCATCCGAACAGAAAAGTCCTGTCTGATTGCATTAAACAATGTTAAACTCACCAGCATTGCAGCTGTATGAAAAGCTTGAATTATCCTCTTTCTATCTGCAAAGTTTTTGTTTCATAAAAATCCACCATAGAAACGTTACGAGCTACTTTCTGTCAAGAAATGCCCTGCATTTGATTATTTCTCTAAGTGTCATATTGTCTGTCGGGTGGTGACTCCACTGACAACATCCGTCATGTTGTCTGTCGGGTGGTGACTCCGCTGACAACATCCGTCATATTGTCTGTCGGGTGGTGACTCCGCTGACAACATCCGTCATATTGTCTGTCGGGTGGTGACTCCGCTGACAACATCCGTCATATTGTCTGTCGGGTGGTGACTCCGCTGACAACATCCGTCATATTGTCTGTCGGGTGGTGACTCCACTGACAACATCCGTCATATTGTCTGTCGGGTGGTGACTCCACTGACAACATCCGTCATATTGTCTGTCGGGTGGTGACTCCGCTGACAACATCCGTCATATTGTCTGTCGAGTGGTGACTCCGCTGACAACATCCGTCATATTGTCTGTCGGGTGGTGACTCCGCTGACAACATCCGTCATATTGTCTGTCGGGTGGTGACTCCGCTGACAACATCCGTCATATTGTCTGTCGAGTGGTGACTCCGCTGACAACATCCGTCATATTGTCTGTCGGGTGGTGACTCCGCTGACAACATCCGTCATATTGTCTGTCGGGTGGTGACTCCGCTGACAACATCCGTCATATTGTCTGTCGGGTGGTGACTCCGCTGACAACATCCGTCATATTGTCTGTCGGGTGGTGACTCCACTGACAACATCCGTCATATTGTCTGTCGAGTGGTGACTCCGCTGACAACATCCGTCATATTGTCTGTCGGGTGGTGACTCCGCTGACAACATCCGTCATATTGTCTGTCGGGTGGTGACTCCGCTGACAACATCCGTCATATTGTCTGTCGGGTGGTGACTCCGCTGACAACATCCGCCATATTGTCTGTCGGGTGGTGACTCCGCTGACAACATCCGTCATATTGTCTGTCGGGTGGTGACTCCACTGACAACATCCGTCATATTGTCTGTCGAGTGGTGACTCCGCTGACAACATCCGTCATATTGTCTGTCGGGTGGTGACTCCGCTGACAACATCCGTCATATTGTCTGTCGGGTGGTGACTCCGCTGACAACATCCGTCATATTGTCTGTCGGGTGGTGACTCCGCTGACAACATCCGTCATATTGTCTGTCGGGTGGTGACTCCGCTGACAACATCCGTCATATTGTCTGTCGGGTGGTGACTCCACTGACAACATCCGTCATATTGTCTGTCGGGTGGTGACTCCGCTGACAACGTCCATCATATTGTCTGTCGGGTGGTGACTCCACTGACAACATCCGTCATATTGTCTGTCGGGTGGTGACTCCGCTGACAACATCCGTCATATTGTCTGTCGGGTGGTGACTCCACTGACAACATCCGTCATATTGTCTGTCGAGTATGGAGAGTATCCTGGATAGAGAGATATCTGTCTGTCTGTCTATAAACACTTGAACAGAGAGTTATCTCGGTCTCTCTCTCTCTCCCTCTCTCTCTCAATTCAATTCAATTCAATTCAATTCAATTCAATTCAATTCAATTCAATTCAATTCAATTCAATTCAATTCAATTCAATTCAAAGGGCTATATTGGCATGAGAAAACATACGTTTACATTGCTCTCTCCCACACACCACGCACACACACACACACGCATGTTCGTGCGCAACTAGCTGCGTCTGTGTCTCAGTACATTTAAACTACATTTAAGGAGAGTACGCCAAATGCCTAAAGTAAAGTGGATTTGGGGACAGCACACGCAGACACACACGACACATTAGACTAATGTATGTTTTGCAATAACTACAGCGGTGCCCGTTGGAGCCTCTACAGCTGGCCTACTTGAACGATGCAAGTTGGAAATGGATGCCCCACGCAGATATTGTCTGTGTCCCTTTTAGGCCCATATATGGAGTTCTTTGTCAGGCATGCCCAAATATGGAGTCTACTGTATCACGGTACAGTAGACGTCAGAATGATGTCAGAACAGGACAGCTCCATATATGGACACTGGGATGGGGCCCGGTCCAGAGCCCGGGCAGAGGCCTTTTTGGGGTGGTTCTGGACAACCATGGGTCCGACCACCTCGACACCCCCGGTGGAACGTGTGTGTCGAATTTGAAGTGGGTGGGGCGAACGGTTCTGGAGTTACGTGGATTACAGACGTAGACGTATGTATACAGATACAGATGACTGACTATTTCCTCTTTGTTTTTTCTGTTTCAGTGCTGCCAGTTACAGAGTAAAGGAAGAGTCTCCCGTGTTGTCCTTGCAGACGACCAGCAGCATTGTGGACCTGTACAACAAGCAGCATTGTGGACCTGTACAACCAGCAGCATTGTGGACCTGTACAACAAGCAGCACATTGTGGACCTGTACAACAAGCAGCACATTGTGGACCTGTACAACAAGCAGCATTGTGGACCTGTACAACAAGCAGCACATTGTGGACCTGTACAACAAGCAGCATTGTGGACCTGTACAACAAGCAGCATTGTGGACCTGTACAACAAGCAGCACATTGTGGACCTGTACAACAAGCAGCACATTGTGGACCTGTACAACAAGCAGCACATTGTGGACCTGTACAACCAGCAGCATTGTGGACCTGTACAACAAGCAGCACATTGTGGACCTGTACAACAAGCAGCACATTGTGGACCTGTACAACCAGCAGCATTGTGGACCTGTACAACAAGCAGCACATTGTGGACCTGTACAACAAGCAGCATTGTGGACCTGTACAACAAGCAGCATTGTGGACCTGTACAACAAGCAGCACATTGTGGACCTGTACAACAAGCAGCATTGTGGACCTGTACAACAAGCAGCATTGTGGACCTGTACAACCAGCAGCATTGTGGACCTGTACAACAAGCAGCATTGTGGACCTGTACAACAAGCAGCACATTGTGGACCTGTACAACAAGCAGCACATTGTGGACCTGTACAACAAGCAGCATTGTGGACCTGTACAACAAGCAGCATTGTGGACCTGTACAACAAGCAGCACATTGTGGACCTGTACAACAAGCAGCATTGTGGACCTGTACAACAAGCAGCATTGTGGACCTGTACAACAAGCAGCACATTGTGGACCTGTACAACAGGCAGCACATTGTGGACCTGTACAACAAGCAGCATTGTGGACCTGTACAACCAGCAGCATTGTGGACCTGTACAACAAGCAGCACATTGTGGACCTGTACAACAGGCAGCACATTGTGGACCTGTACAACAAGCAGCACATTGTGGACCTGTACAACCAGCAGCATTGTGGACCTGTACAACCAGCAGCATTGTGGACCTGTACAACAAGCAGCATTGTGGACCTGTACAACCAGCAGCATTGTGGACCTGTACAACAAGCAGCACATTGTGGACCTGTACAACAAGCAGCACATTGTGGACCTGTACAACAAGCAGCACATTGTGGACCTGTACAGCCAGCAGCATTGTGGACCTGTACAACCAGCAGCATTGTGGACCTGTACAACCAGCAGCATTGTGGACCTGTACAACAAGCAGCACATTGTGGACCTGTACAACAAGCAGCACATTGTGGACCTGTACAACCAGCAGCATTGTGGACCTGTACAAAACAGTCAATGGAAAGCAAAAACAAGCAATGGACAAATAGTGGACTCTCAGCGTGTAGACGTCAGAATGACCTCGGATGGATACATTTTTGTTTTTATTGTTATTTTTTTACGAACTCACAAGTAAAGTACCGGGAGAGTTGCAACTGGGGTTTAGACTGGAGTAAAGTACCGGGAGAGTTGCAACTGGGGTTTAGACTGGAGTAAAGTACCGGGAGAGTTGCAACTGGGGTTTAGACTCTGGAGTTTAGTTGCAACTGGGGTTTAGACTCTGGAGTTTAGTTGCAACTGGGGTTTAGACTCTGGAGTTTAGGGGTTTAGAGGAGTTTGGGAAAAATGAGTAAGTCTTGGCCCAAAAAAACGAATGCCTTAATTATTACACGTATACCTAATGTATGAAGTGGTGATAAACTTTAGAGACTTAAATACGAGTTCAAAGATGTTTTCTTTAATGTGTGAAAACAGTGTCTTGTAAGGAACAGATGTGAATATTTTAATATGATAGAGAACAATGTTTTGGTTGTACTGTTGACATGATGTTTAGTTGGGGTCTGCTTTGTAGGTGTCATTGGTTCCTATAAGTGGTGAGTTTTGCTGTCTGCTCAACATGTGCAGCCGGCGATAATGACTTGATCTATTTTTATCTGGTTTTCGTATGATGTTCAACCAAACAAGGCTGGCCTGTGCTCAAAACGCTGGCTCTACAGTCTCTTAATTCACACCACACGTCATCATTACACATGAGAAATATATTGACGACATTTGGGGGGAAAAAAATGTAAAGTGGGTAGAGGGATGAATCAGAAAGTCACGCGTGGACTTAAACGGGTCGACTTCCTTCGAACCCAAAAAGAACATCCTCTTTATTCTTTACATTAACATCCACTTATACACCAAGCGAAGATGTCAGGCACATACACACCACGCCAAACACGGACAAAAACTACCATTATCTCACCTTCTGTCAAAGAAAACTGGGGTTGAAATTCCCTGGATGTTCAAAATGCTCAAGAATAATCGAAAAGATGAAATACCTTAAAGCCTGATTTACACTTGTTTGCGTGTGGTTGTCGAGCACCAGAAACAGATGACCGACAACTAAGATAGATAAGATAGATAGATAGATAGATAGATAGATAGATAAGATAGATAGATAGATAGATAGATAGATAGATAGATAGATAGATAGATAGATAGATAGATAGATAAGATAGATAGATAGATAGATAGATAGATGGATAAGATAGATAGATAGATAGATAGATAGATAGATAGAGAGAGAGAGAGAGAGAGAGAGAGATAGATAGATAGATAGATAGATAGATAGATAGATAGATAGATAGATAGATAGATAGATAGATAGATAGATAAGATAGATAAGATAGATAGATAGATGGATAAGATAGATAGATAGATAGATAGATAGATAGATAGAGAGAGAGAGAGAGAGAGAGAGATAGATAGATAGATAGATAGATAGATAGATAGATAGATAGATAGATAGATAGATAGATAGATAGAGAGAGAGATAGATAGATAGATAGATAGATAGATAGATAGATAGATAGATAGATAGATAGATAGATAGATAAGATAAGATAGACGGACGGACGGACGGACGGACGGACGGACGGACGGACGGACGGACGGACGGACGGACGGACGGATAGACGGATAGACGGATAGATGGAGATAGATAGATGGCACATTGTGAGCTTGTCGTTGTGCGACTCCTGCACTCGCAACTCTAAGTATAAACCAGGCATTATGTTTTGTCTCAGATGCAAATCTAGAGCAGAGCAGCTGCTTTGTTGATATGATTCCACTTTAAAGTTAACTGTATGCAAAGTAGACATGGACATGTTGTTCTATATTTTTTTAAACCTAGCCTTGATAAATTACATTAACCAAAGGTTGAAACCCTGAGTTTATTGTATACGTATGTGGACAACTTCTGGAACATGTTGTGACATAGTTGCACAGAGAATAGAACAAAAGAAAAACAAAATGTAAATAACGCAGATGTTTATACTTGTATGTGTCCTATGATGTTTCGCAAATATTTCTTTTTTTTTTAATAATGATATATTTTTTTGGGCTGTTATGTTATGACCATCATCCATAATCATCAGGATTATGTTTATCTCTGTTGATGTGAATCATATCTATGTTGTGATGCTGCTCCAAAAGATCTTCCATTATCACTGTTGTTGTTTGGGCTGTTTTATATAAACTGCCTGCAGAAAATCTGAACACTTTCTTGGGCTTCATATTAAAGATGCGGGGCTGTTACAGCACTCCTCTTACAGGAGTATTTATGACCCTAAGTTACCACTGGGTTACGTAACCACTGGGTTACAGGAGTATTTATGACCCTACGTTACCACTGGGTGGAATTTATGACTCATATTGTGATGTGATTGTCCCTAAAAATAGACACCAGTTTCATTTTGCATTTCTGAACTTTTTTTTTTAGGGTGGCAGGTTGCGTATATTATAGTCGGTGTACACAGTAAAAAATAAAAAAGTGTTACTTTTATTCTGTGGAGAGTGTAAAGATTGACCCAATTTGGATCAATTCTTTACACTCTGAGTCAAAGGGTTTTACTGTGTACTTTGTTCCCATTTCGTCCCTCATAAAACAAGCCGTCTTCACTCTCTGTGAAATGGCACTTCAAACTTTTAGTGTCTTTTCTGTCTTTTTCTGTAGAATATCCAAAGTACAGCCATTGTTGCCCTTTTGTTTGTGTCTATAGATTTACAGTTCCCTAATGTCAGAATGTCCTCCGTATGTACCATAAACCATCAGAATGTCCTCCGTAGGCACCATAAACCATCAGAATGTCCTCCGTAGGCACCATAAACCATCAGAATGTCCTCCCTATGCACCATAAACCATCAGAATGTCCTCCGTACGCACCATAAACCATCAGAATGTCCTCTGTATGCACCATAAACCATCAGAATGTCCTCCGTATGCACCATAAACCATCAGAATGTCCTCCCTATACACCATAAACCATCAGAATGTCCTCCGTAGGCACCATAAACCATCAGAATGTCCTCCCTATGCACCATAAACCATCAGAATGTCCTCCGTACGCACCATAAACCATCAGAATGTCCTCCGTACGCACCATAAACCATCAGAATGTCCTCCGTAGGCACCATAAACCATCAGAATGTCCTCCGTATGTACCATAAACCATCAGAATGTCCTCCGTACGCACCATAAACCATCAGAATGTCCTCCGTATGCACCATAAACCATCAGAATGTCCTCCGTACGCACCATAAACCATCAGAATGTCCTCCGTAGGCACCATAAACCATCAGAATGTCCTCCGTACGCACCATAAACCATCAGAATGTCCTCTGTATGCTCCATAAACCATCATGTAGTGTCAGAATGTCCTCCGTATGTACCATAAACCATAAACCCTTTCACAGAAGAAAAGGTGGACATCGTTGGTGTCGAGGTCTTATATCAATATTCTAACCTTTTGTGTTTTTTCGTAAATGAACGCCATACTTCGGTGGTTTTCAACCATTTTCATAATATCAAGGTTATTACTTGCGCAAGCAGAGCGTGCAAGTAATGTTATCAGTCAGGTGCTACGATGCGCGTGTTCGGGGCCAGCACATGTCATGACGTCATATGCTGGCCCCAAGCTGACCGTGCAGGTATGTTTTCCGTCATCCTACGAAGCATATGTCCCATGACGTGATGAAGATATGTACCAATGTCCCTTGGAATGCACGTGATATGATGTCATACGGACATACGGAAGCTGACCGTGCAGGTATGCTTTCCATGAATCGTGATGAAGATTATGTACCAACGCCAGGGTATAATTGGTTGACGATGTTGACGTAATGATGATATGTTTCAGTGTCAAGTACATACGCATCCACCCAGCTAATCACATTATACCACTATACCACTCAGAAACTACATATACATATATATAGACATATACATATATATGGACATATGAGCATATGACGTGATGAATATATGTACCAATGCCAGGGTATAATTGGTTATCGATGGTGACGTAACGATGACATGTTTCAGTGTCGGGTGGACTAAAGGTAATGCCCCTATGTATACATGTATGTAATCTGACACCAATAACAGGCATAATTAATCATTACCATACTTCAAAATACTACTTTTCCCCTCCAAAAGCAAGGTACGTAGCAAATAGCTAAACCTAATAATTCAATATTGCAAACGTTCTTTCACAGAGAGGCTGAGATTTGAAAGTTTGTAGCGATCTACAGTACTTGCACGCTCTGCTTGCGCACTAGTAGGCCATTTATGGCCTACTAGTGCCCACAGCCCTAATGCCCACAGCCCTAATGCCCACAGCCCTCCCTGAGATCCAGACGTCCCAGAGCCTTTATGCCCACAGCCCTCCCAGAGACACAGACGTCCCAGAGCCTTTATGCCCACAGCCCTCCCAGAGACACAGACGTCCCAGAGCCTCTATGTCTGTGCCCACGGCCCTCCCAGAGACACAGACGTCCCAGAGCCTCTATGTCTGTGCCCACGGCCCTCCCAGAGACACAGACGTCCCAGAGCCTTTATGTCTATGCCCACAGCCCTCCCAGAGACACAGACGTCCCAGAGCCTTTATGCCCACAGCCCTCCCAGAGACACAGACGTCCCAGAGCCTTTATGTCCACAGCCCTCCCAGAGATACAGACGTCCCAGAGCCTAGAGTTTGATTGATTTAAATATTTATTAACAGTTTGCAGAATTACAGTACATTTCAAGCACAAACTCAATACAAAGACTGTTAACTGTGAGTGGACGACACCATAAAGACTGTTAACTGTGAGTGGACGACACCATAAAGACTGTTAACTGTGAGTGGACGACACCATAAAGACTGTTAACTGTGAGTGGACGACCCAATGAAGCATTACACTTGGACCACTAGTTGAAAACCACTGCTCTACTTGATCATATATACTGTAAAGCGTCACAAACAGATGAAAAGTAGCAGATATACAACCTGGAAACGCGGCGTGACACATTTGGAGCTTGTGGATCTACTAGAGCTACTAGATCTACTAGATCTACTTAGAGCTTGTGGATCTACTAGAGCTACTAGATCTACTAGATCTACTTAGAGCTTGTGGATCTACTAGAGCTACTAGATCTACTAGATCTACTTAGAGCTTGTGGATCTACTAGAGCTACTAGATCTACTTAGAGCTTGTGGATCTGCTACTTCTGATGCTTTTGAATCCCAAGTTCCCCCAACAGAGACAGTGTGTTTAACCCATTTAGGCCTGACGTCGAAAAAATGTCTTTTTAAAATGTCTTTTTTTCTGAAAAAGAAAATGTTTCTATATCCGTGGTGCTCAATATTTCATGTCAAGGACCCCAAACATGATATGTAATATGCCTCCGGCCCCCATCTGAAAATATGTTGTTCCAGGGACCTCCCCAGAAGCAAAGATTTGAGTTAAAAACGTTTGTTCTGAAAAAATATATATTCCAAATTTGCGCCACATTTTCACGATTTTTCAAAAATAGCAGACCTACAAGCTCGTAGCACCACTATGAGCTTGTAGATCTGCTATTTTTCAATAGCTAAAGCATAACATAATGCTAACACCAAATGGGTTAAAGCGACACTAACAACCTCATACAAATCAAATTCACCCTTTATCTGTCTGTCTCGGCTCTCTTGTGTTCAATTCCCAGGATGCATTTCATGGGTGCACGAGCACCGGCCTATAGCAGGCACATATAGCCCATTGTGACAGCCATTAACATTAACCTGCGTCATATTTTCCAGATCTCCATTTTGCTATAGGCCTATACACCGTGAACAAGGACATTTTCTCACATCCCGCGCCCCCCAAGGGTAGCAGTAACAGAGTGTCAGAGTTTGGAAGCACTCGTTTTCAATAACGCAACGTCCTGCTGCCTCCTGCATTATATCATGTGCAATCTGGGCTTTGGGAGTAAAGTGATGGACCAACAGGTTGGCCAGGCTCCTTAGAGCCTGGCTTCAGGTTGGCCAGGCTCCTTAGAGCCTGGCTTCAGGTTGGCCAGGCTCCTTAGAGCCTGGCTTCAGGTTGGCCAGGCTCCTTAGAGCCTGGCTTCAGGTTGAGCAAAGGTTCCTTAGAGCCTGGCTTCAGGTTGGCCAGGCTCCTTAGAGCCTCGCTTCAGGTTGGCCAGGCTCCTTAGAGCCTGGCTTCAGGTTGGCCAGGCTCCTTAGAGCCTCGCTTCAGGTTGGCCAGGCTCCTTAGAGCCTCGCTTCAGGTTGGCCAGGCTCCTTAGAGCCTGGCTTCAGGTTGGCCAGGCTCCTTAGAGCCTCGCTTCAGGTTGCCCAGGCTCCTTAGAGGCTCGCTTCAGGTTGGCCAGGCTCCTTAGAGCCTGGCTTCAGGTTTCAGGTTGGCCAGGCTCCTTAGAGCCTGGCTTCAGGTTGGCCAGGCTCCTTAGAGCCTGGCTTCAGGTTGGCCAGGCTCCTTAGAGCCTCGCTTCAGGTTGGCCAGGCTCCTTAGAGCCTGGCTTCAGGTTGGCCAGGCTCCTTAGAGCCTGGCTTCAGGTTGGCCAGGCTCCTTAGAGCCTCGCTTCAGGTTGCCCAGGCTCCTTAGAGCCTGGCTTCAGGTTGGCCAGGCTCCTTAGAGCCTGGCTTCAGGTTGACCAGGCTCCTTAGAGCCTCGCTTCAGGTTGGCCAGGCTCCTTAGAGCCTGGCTTCAGGTTGGCCAGGCTCCTTAGAGCCTCGCTTCAGGTTGGCCAGGCTCCTTAGAGCCTGGCTTCAGGTTGGCCAGGCTCCTTAGAGCCTGGCTTCAGGTTGGCCAGGCTCCTTAGAGCCTCGCTTCCAGCAGGAATTAGGAGGAAAAAGATTGAATGGACATTTCGGGTTCCCAGAATCAATCCACTTTCCACATAGGATTTATGTTCCACTGTCGCTGGGAACTCAACCCCCCCCCCCCCTCCTATGTGGTGTCTGATTCACCCCTGCACAAATTTGGGATGAATATTTGATTGATGATGAGAGGCTCTTGTTTTAGGACTGGCATTGTTGCAATGCTTTAAAGACAGGGAGTTGTCACATTCTACAAAAATGGCTTAACATTCTGCAGAAATAGATGAACACCATACCGCTGTGAGCTTAGTTGTAGATCTGCTATTTCGTCTATTTTGACATACGCCAAAGTACTCTGGGGTTTAATCCCCCATCCACACATACCGGTACATAAATAGAGGGCATGCGCGTGACATCATCATCATACCTGGAAGGTATGCGGGAACGCCTACCGAGTGGCAAAGAATGTCTGGCCTTGACAGCCCATCCATCCAAACATCCATCCATCCATCCATCCATCCATCCATCCATCCATCCATCCATCCATCCATCCATCCATCCAAACATCCATCCATCCATCCATCCATCCATCCATCCATCCATCCATCCAAACATCCATCCATCCATACATCCATCCATCCATCCATCCATCCAAACATCCATCCATCCATCCATCCATCCATCCATCCATCCATCCAAACATCCATCCATCCATCCATCCATCCATCCATCCATCCATCCATCCATCCATCCATCCATCCAAACATCCATCCATCCATCCATCCATCCATCCATCCATCCATCCATCCAAACATCCATCCATCCATCCATCCATCCATCCATCTTCAACCGCTTATGTCTGGCCTTGACAGCCCATCCATCCAAACATAAGAGTCCTTCTGACTGCATTAAACAATAAGAGTCCTATATGACTGCATTAAACAATAAGAGTCCTTCTGACTGCATTAAACAATAAGAGTCCTATATGACTGCATTAAACAATAAGAGTCCTTCTCACTGCATTAAACAATAAGAGTCCTTCTGACTGCATTAAACAATAAGAGTCCTTCTGACTGCATTAAACAATAAGAGTCCTATATGACTGCATTAAACAATAAGAGTCCTTCTGACTGCATTAAACAATAAGAGTCCTTCTGACTGCATTAAACAATAAGAGTCCTTCTGACTGCATTAAACAATAAGAGTCCTTCTGACTGCATTAAACAATAAGAGTCCTTCTGACTGCATTAAACAATAAGAGTCCTTCTGACTGCATTAAACAATAAGAGTCCTATATGACTGCATTAAACAATAAGAGTCCTATATGACTGCATTAAACAATAAGAGTCCTTCTGACTGCATTAAACAATAAGAGTCCTTCTGACTGCATTAAACAATAAGAGTCCTTCTGACTGCATTAAACAATAAGAGTCCTTCTGACTGCATTAAACAATAAGAGTCCTATATGACTGCATTACACAATAAGAGTCCTTCTGACTGCATTAAACAATAAGAGTCCTATCTGACTGCATTAAACAATAAGAGTCCTATCTGACTGCATTAAACAATAAGAGTCCTTCTGACTGCATTAAACAATAAGAGTCCTATCTGACTGCATTAAACAATAAGAGTCCTTCTGACTGCATTAAACAATAAGAGTCCTTCTGACTGCATTAAACAATAAGAGTCCTTCTGACTGCATTAAACAATAAGAGTCCTTCTGACTGCATTAAACAATAAGAGTCCTTCTGACTGCATTAAACAATAAGAGTCCTATATGACTGCATTACACAATAAGAGTCCTTCTGACTGCATTAAACAATAAGAGTCCTATATGACTGCATTAAACAATAAGAGTCCTATATGACTGCATTAAACAATAAGAGTCCTATATGACTGCATTAAACAATAAGAGTCCTTCTGACTGCATTAAACAATAAGAGTCCTATATGACTGCATTACACAATAAGAGTCCTATATGACTGCATTACGCAATAAGAGTCCTATCTGACTGCATTAAACAATAAGAGTCCTATATGACTGCATTAAACAATAAGAGTCCTATATGACTGCATTAAACAATAAGAGTCCTATATGACTGCATTAAACAATAAGAGTCCTTCTGACTGCATTAAACAATAAGAGTCCTATATGACTGCATTAAACAATAAGAGTCCTTCTGACTGCATTAAACAATAAGAGTCCTTCTGACTGCATTAAACAATAAGAGTCCTTCTGACTGCATTAAACAATAAGAGTCCTTCTGACTGCATTAAACAATAAGAGTCCTTCTGACTGCATTAAACAATAAGAGTCCTTCTGACTGCATTAAACAATAAGAGTCCTTCTGACTGCATTAAACAATAAGAGTCCTTCTGACTGCATTAAACAATAAGAGTCCTATATGACTGCATTACACAATAAGAGTCCTATATGACTGCATTACACAATAAGAGTCCTATCTGACTGCATTAAACAATAAGAGTCCTATATGACTGCATTAAACAATAAGAGTCCTTCTGACTGCATTAAACAATAAGAGTCCTATATGACTGCATTAAACAATAAGAGTCCTATATGACTGCATTAAACAATAAGAGTCCTTCTGACTGCATTAAACAATAAGAGTCCTTCTGACTGCATTAAACAATAAGAGTCCTTCTGACTGCATTAAACAATAAGAGTCCTTCTGACTGCATTAAACAATAAGAGTCCTTCTGACTGCATTAAACAATAAGAGTCCTTCTGACTGCATTAAACAATAAGAGTCCTTCTGACTGCATTAAACAATAAGAGTCCTTCTGACTGCATTAAACAATAAGAGTCCTATATGACTGCATTAAACAATAAGAGTCCTTCTGACTGCATTAAACAATAAGAGTCCTTCTGACTGCATTAAACAATAAGAGTCCTATATGACTGCATTAAACAATAAGAGTCCTTCTGACTGCATTAAACAATAAGAGTCCTATATGACTGCATTAAACAATAAGAGTCCTTCTGACTGCATTAAACAATAAGAGTCCTTCTGACTGCATTAAACAATAAGAGTCCTATATGACTGCATTAAACAATAAGAGTCCTTCTGACTGCATTAAACAATAAGAGTCCTTCTGACTGCATTAAACAATAAGAGTCCTATATGACTGCATTAAACAATAAGAGTCCTATATGACTGCATTAAACAATAAGAGTCCTTCTGACTGCATTAAACAATAAGAGTCCTTCTGACTGCATTAAACAATAAGAGTCCTTCTGACTGCATTAAACAATAAGAGTCCTATCTGACTGCATTAAACAATAAGAGTCCTTCTGACTGCATTAAACAATAAGAGTCCTTCTGACTGCATTAAACAATAAGAGTCCTTCTGACTGCATTAAACAATAAGAGTCCTTCTGACTGCATTAAACAATAAGAGTCCTTCTGACTGCATTAAACAATAAGAGTCCTTCTGACTGCATTAAACAATAAGAGTCCTATATGACTGCATTAAACAATAAGAGTCCTTCTGACTGCATTAAACAATAAGAGTCCTTCTGACTGCATTAAACAATAAGAGTCCTTCTGACTGCATTAAACAATAAGAGTCCTTCTGACTGCATTAAACAATAAGAGTCCTATATGACTGCATTAAACAATAAGAGTCCTTCTGACTGCATTAAACAATAAGAGTCCTTCTGACTGCATTAAACAATAAGAGTCCTTCTGACTGCATTAAACAATAAGAGTCCTTCTGACTGCATTAAACAATAAGAGTCCTTCTGACTGCATTAAACAATAAGAGTCCTATCTGACTGCATTACACAATAAGAGTCCTTCTGACTGCATTAAACAATAAGAGTCCTATATGACTGCATTAAACAATAAGAGTCCTTCTGACTGCATTAAACAATAAGAGTCCTTCTGACTGCATTAAACAATAAGAGTCCTATATGACTGCATTAAACAATAAGAGTCCTTCTGACTGCATTAAACAATAAGAGTCCTTCTGACTGCATTAAACAATAAGAGTCCTATATGACTGCATTAAACAATAAGAGTCCTTCTGACTGCATTAAACAATAAGAGTCCTTCTGACTGCATTACACAATAAGAGTCCTTCTGACTGCATTAAACAATAAGAGTCCTTCTGACTGCATTAAACAATAAGAGTCCTTCTGACTGCATTAAACAATAAGAGTCCTTCTGACTGCATTAAACAATAAGAGTCCTATATGACTGCATTAAACAATAAGAGTCCTTCTGACTGCATTAAACAATAAGAGTCCTTCTGACTGCATTAAACAATAAGAGTCCTTCTGACTGCATTAAACAATAAGAGTCCTTCTGACTGCATTAAACAATAAGAGTCCTTCTGACTGCATTAAACAATAAGAGTCCTTCTGACTGCATTAAACAATAAGAGTCCTTCTGACTGCATTAAACAATAAGAGTCCTATATGACTGCATTAAACAATAAGAGTCCTTCTGACTGCATTAAACAATAAGAGTCCTTCTGACTGCATTAAACAATAAGAGTCCTATATGACTGCATTAAACAATAAGAGTCCTATATGACTGCATTAAACAATAAGAGTCCTATATGACTGCATTAAACAATAAGAGTCCTATATGACTGCATTAAACAATAAGAGTCCTTCTGACTGCATTAAACAATAAGAGTCCTTCTGACTGCATTAAACAATAAGAGTCCTTCTGACTGCATTAAACAATAAGAGTCCTATATGACTGCATTAAACAATAAGAGTCCTATATGACTGCATTAAACAATAAGAGTCCTATATGACTGCATTAAACAATAAGAGTCCTTCTGACTGCATTAAACAATAAGAGTCCTTATGACTGCATTAAACAATAAGAGTCCTTCTGACTGCATTAAACAATAAGAGTCCTTCTGACTGCATTAAACAATAAGAGTCCTTCTGACTGCATTAAACAATAAGAGTCCTTCTGACTGCATTAAACAATAAGAGTCCTTCTGACTGCATTAAACAATAAGAGTCCTTCTGACTGCATTAAACAATAAGAGTCCTTCTGACTGCATTAAACAATAAGAGTCCTATATGACTGCATTACACAATAAGAGTCCTATCTGACTGCATTAAACAATAAGAGTCCTTCTGACTGCATTAAACAATAAGAGTCCTATATGACTGCATTAAACAATAAGAGTCCTTCTGACTGCATTAAACAATAAGAGTCCTTCTGACTGCATTAAACAATAAGAGTCCTATATGACTGCATTAAACAATAAGAGTCCTTCTGACTGCATTAAACAATAAGAGTCCTTCTGACTGCATTAAACAATAAGAGTCCTATATGACTGCATTAAACAATAAGAGTCCTTCTGACTGCATTAAACAATAAGAGTCCTTCTGACTGCATTACACAATAAGAGTCCTTCTGACTGCATTAAACAATAAGAGTCCTTCTGACTGCATTAAACAATAAGAGTCCTTCTGACTGCATTAAACAATAAGAGTCCTTCTGACTGCATTAAACAATAAGAGTCCTATATGACTGCATTAAACAATAAGAGTCCTTCTGACTGCATTAAACAATAAGAGTCCTTCTGACTGCATTAAACAATAAGAGTCCTTCTGACTGCATTAAACAATAAGAGTCCTTCTGACTGCATTAAACAATAAGAGTCCTTCTGACTGCATTAAACAATAAGAGTCCTTCTGACTGCATTAAACAATAAGAGTCCTTCTGACTGCATTAAACAATAAGAGTCCTATATGACTGCATTAAACAATAAGAGTCCTTCTGACTGCATTAAACAATAAGAGTCCTTCTGACTGCATTAAACAATAAGAGTCCTATATGACTGCATTAAACAATAAGAGTCCTATATGACTGCATTAAACAATAAGAGTCCTATATGACTGCATTAAACAATAAGAGTCCTATATGACTGCATTAAACAATAAGAGTCCTTCTGACTGCATTAAACAATAAGAGTCCTATATGACTGCATTAAACAATAAGAGTCCTTCTGACTGCATTAAACAATAAGAGTCCTTCTGACTGCATTAAACAATAAGAGTCCTTCTGACTGCATTAAACAATAAGAGTCCTTCTGACTGCATTAAACAATAAGAGTCCTTCTGACTGCATTAAACAATAAGAGTCCTTCTGACTGCATTAAACAATAAGAGTCCTTCTGACTGCATTAAACAATAAGAGTCCTTCTGACTGCATTAAACAATAAGAGTCCTTCTGACTGCATTAAACAATAAGAGTCCTATCTGACTGCATTAAACAATAAGAGTCCTTCTGACTGCATTAAACAATAAGAGTCCTTCTGACTGCATTAAACAATAAGAGTCCTTCTGACTGCATTAAACAATAAGAGTCCTTCTGACTGCATTAAACAATAAGAGTCCTTCTGACTGCATTAAACAATAAGAGTCCTTCTGACTGCATTAAACAATAAGAGTCCTTCTGACTGCATTAAACAATAAGAGTCCTATATGACTGCATTAAACAATAAGAGTCCTTCTGACTGCATTAAACAATAAGAGTCCTATATGACTGCATTAAACAATAAGAGTCCTTCTGACTGCATTAAACAATAAGAGTCCTTCTGACTGCATTAAACAATAAGAGTCCTTATGACTGCATTAAACAATAAGAGTCCTTCTGACTGCATTAAACAATAAGAGTCCTTCTGACTGCATTAAACAATAAGAGTCCTTCTGACTGCATTAAACAATAAGAGTCCTTCTGACTGCATTAAACAATAAGAGTCCTTCTGACTGCATTAAACAATAAGAGTCCTTCTGACTGCATTAAACAATAAGAGTCCTATCTGACTGCATTACACAATAAGAGTCCTTCTGACTGCATTAAACAATAAGAGTCCTATATGACTGCATTAAACAATAAGAGTCCTTCTGACTGCATTAAACAATAAGAGTCCTTCTGACTGCATTAAACAATAAGAGTCCTATATGACTGCATTAAACAATAAGAGTCCTTCTGACTGCATTAAACAATAAGAGTCCTATATGACTGCATTAAACAATAAGAGTCCTTCTGACTGCATTAAACAATAAGAGTCCTTCTGACTGCATTAAACAATAAGAGTCCTTCTGACTGCATTAAACAATAAGAGTCCTTCTGACTGCATTAAACAATAAGAGTCCTATCTGACTGCATTAAACAATAAGAGTCCTTCTGACTGCATTAAACAATAAGAGTCCTTCTGACTGCATTAAACAATAAGAGTCCTTCTGACTGCATTAAACAATAAGAGTCCTTCTGACTGCATTAAACAATAAGAGTCCTTCTGACTGCATTAAACAATAAGAGTCCTTCTGACTGCATTAAACAATAAGAGTCCTTCTGACTGCATTAAACAATAAGAGTCCTTCTGACTGCATTAAACAATAAGAGTCCTTCTGACTGCATTAAACAATAAGAGTCCTATATGACTGCATTACACAATAAGAGTCCTTCTGACTGCATTAAACAATAAGAGTCCTTCTGACTGCATTAAACAACATTAAACTCACTTTGTCACTCGATTTGCCACTCACTTTATGCATGCGCTCTCTATCAGTTGAACGCAGGAAGACCCATGGCCTCTTAATTTTTCATTCGGCTGAATAAAGGAAATTGGATCTCATTTGTGTGCATTCATTCAGAGCACATATAGGGTTAGGGTTAGGGTTCATTCAGAGCACATATAGGGTTAGGGTTAGGGTTCATTCAGAGCACATATAGGGTTAGGGTTAGGGTTCATTCAGAGCACATATAGGGTTAGGGTTAGGGTTCATTCAGAGCACATATAGGGTTAGGGTTAGGGTTCATTCAGAGCACATATAGGGTTAGGGTTCATTCAGAGCACATATAAAGTAACATCAATATTTCACAACAGCAGCATCTCTCACACTCATGTCTAATTTATACCCTGTCACACCACCGCGCCACGTGCAGCCACCCTGTCACACCACCGCGCCACGTGCAGCCACCCTGTCACACCACCGCGCCACGTACAGCCACCCTGTCACACCACCGCGCCACGTACAGCCACCCTGTCACACCACCGCGCCACGTACAGCCACCCTGTCACACCACCGTGCCACGTACAGCCACCCTGTCACACCACCGCGCCACGTACAGCCACCCTGTCACACCACCGCGCCACGTACAGCCACCCTGTCACACCACCGCGCCACGTGCAGCCACCCTGTCACACCACCGCGCCACGTACAGCCACCCTGTCACACCACCGCGCCACGTGCAGCCACCCTGTCACACCACCGCGCCACGTACAGCCACCCTGTCACACCACCGTGCCACGTACAGCCACCCTGTCACACCACCGCGCCACGTACAGCCACCCTGTCACACCACTGCGCCACGTACAGCCACGCGCCAAGAAGAAGTCAACTTGTTGGCGAGCAACTCTGTGTTGTGACAGTGTGGCAGAAACCTTTTTTCCTTCATAAATTAACAGCCTACCTGACCATAATACACAAAAGCATTTTGAAACCCTGAAAAGTAACCATTTTAGACATAATGAGGTCTCTATACCCGACAGTGACGATAAATTGAGCTTCACTGTAACTGTAAATGGAAGACGGTGGAGAAAGGTTATTAAAAAAAGCATAATGTTTTTTTTGGGGGGGGGATTTATGACAGGGGCGGACCTCAGCACTTTCACTGTTCCTGTGCTTTACTATATTATTTCCAAGTCAAGTATACAATGCTGTGAGCAACTTATCATGAAGTAATGCTTTACCGGCTGCTTATAATCATATCAGAAATGTTTAATCTTAATTGGTGCAATAGTACATTGCAGTACATTTCTATACTAAGTAAGAAATGTGAGTCCTTTTTCTACCACTGTCCCTCGTGTCCCTACATGTCAGCTCTGTCACCAGAGGGGTGTGTGTGTGCGTGCGTGTGTGCGTGCGTGCGTGCGTGCATGCGTGCGTGTGTTTGTTTTTGAAACCCGAGGCCGGAGCCATTCATGTTCAACGACTGCCGCTTAAATATTTTAAACAGGTCCCGTTGTGGTGCAATTACTCTGACTGCTGGACAAGCACCAGATGCATCCATCATGGATCTGACAGACAGCTAGAGATCAGAGACATATAAACCAGCCCTTTCCGGCTCTGGAGCGTCGTATGTCCTCAAGGGAGAGCAAAACCTTTCCTTGCGAAGTACCGTGGAAGCATGAGAGTGTGTCACAGAGCGCATGTTCGGGTCTGTAAGTCCCTCCCTATCACATGGTGATAGGCCTCGGTACAGACATGGTGATAGGCCTCGGTACAGACATGGTGATAGGCCTCGGTACAGACATGGTGATAGGCCTCGGTACAGACATGGTGATAGGCCTCGGTACGGACATGGTGATAGGCCTCGGTACGGACATGGTGATAGGCCTCGGTACGGACATGGTGATAGGCCTCGGTACGGACATGGTGATAGGCCTCGGTACAGACATGGTGATAGGCCTCGGTACAGACATGGTGATAGGCCTCGGTACAGACATGGTGATAGGCCTCGGTACAGACATGGTGATAGGCCTCGGTACGGACATGGTGATAGGCCTCGGTACGGACATGGTGATAGGCCTCGGTACGGACATGGTGTTAGGCCTCGGTACGGACATGGTGATAGGCCTCGGTACAGACATGGTGATAGGCCTCGGTACAGACATGGTGATAGGCCTCGGTACAGACATGGTGATAGGCCTCGGTACGGACATGGTGATAGGCCTCGGTACGGACATGGTGATAGGCCTCGGTACAGACATGGTGATAGGCCTCGGTACAGACATGGTGATAGGCCTCGGTACAGACATGGTGATAGGCCTCGGTACGGACATGGTGATAGGCCTCGGTACAGACATGGTGATAGGCATCGGTACGGACATGGTGATAGGCCTCGGTACGGACATGGTGATAGGCCTCGGTACGGACATGGTGATAGGCCTCGGTACAGACATGGTGATAGGCCTCGGTACAGACATGGTGATAGGCCTCGGTACGGACATGGTGATAGGCCTCGGTACGGACATGGTGATAGGCCTCGGTACGGACATGGTGATAGGCCTCGGTACAGACATGGTGATAGGCCTCGGTACAGACATGGTGATAGGCCTCGGTACAGACATGGTGATAGGCCTCGGTACAGACATGGTGATAGGCCTCGGTACGGACATGGTGATAGGCCTCGGTACGGACATGGTGATAGGCCTCGGTACGGACATGGTGATAGGCCTCGGTACAGACATGGTGATAGGCCTCGGTACGGACATGGTGATAGGCCTCGGTACAGACATGGTGATAGGCCTCGGTACAGACATGGTGATAGGCCTCGGTACAGACATGGTGATAGGCCTCGGTACAGACATGGTGATAGGCCTCGGTACAGACATGGTGATAGGCCTCGGTACAGACATGGTGACGGTACAGACATGGTGATAGGCCTCGGTACAGACATGGTGATAGGCCTCGGTACAGACATGGTGACGGTACAGACATGGTGATAGGCCTCGGTACGGACATGGTGATAGGCCTCGGTACGGACATGGTGATAGGCCTCGGTACGGACATGGTGATAGGCCTCGGTACAGACATGGTGATAGGCCTCGGTACGGACATGGTGATAGGCCTCGGTACAGACATGGTGATAGGCCTCGGTACGGACATGGTGATAGGCCTCGGTACAGACATGGTGATAGGCCTCGGTACAGACATGGTGATAGGCCTCGGTACAGACATGGTGATAGGCCTCGGTACGGACATGGTGATAGGCCTCGGTACGGACATGGTGATAGGCCTCGGTACAGACATGGTGACGGTACAGACATGGTGATAGGCCTCAGTACAGACATGGTGATAGGCCTCGGTGCGGACATGGTGATCGCCCGCCTGCAGTTCTAGCTTTGAGCAGTAGGGGCTGCTTCACCGTTTCCCAGCCGCTCTGGGTCTGGGAAATCTACTCTAATCCATCTACTTAAATAAGTCAATATAAATATATGAAGCTATCTATGAAAAAGTTAAATCTGCAGCACAATGTTTTTACAATACTAGTCCTTACCCGTTCTGAATATATGAACAATACTAGTCCTTACCCGTTCTGAATATATGAACAATACTAGTCCTTACCCGTTCTGAATATATGAACAATACTAGTCCTTACCCGTTCTGAATATATGAACAATACTAGTCCTTACCCGTTCTGAATATATGAACAATACTAGTCCTTACCCGTTCTGAATATATGAACAATACTAGTCCTTACCCGTTCTGAATATATGAACAATACTAGTCCTTACCCGTTCTGAATATATGAACAATACTAGTCCTTACCCGTTCTGAATATATGAACAATACTAGTCCTTACCCGTTCTGAATATATGAACAATACTAGTCCTTACCCGTTCTGAATATATGAACAATACTAGTCCTTACCCGTTCTGAATATATGAACAGCACATGATGTTCAGTGTGGGTAATGTGATGGGGGGGGGGGAATTGTTTACCCGTGTTTTTACGCAAATTAATTTAATTAAGATGAATGTTAGAATGTTTGGCGTGTGTAATGCAGGGCAGATTGAGGTTGGAGGACAGGGCTGTGCGGCGCTAGGTTCCGTGAGGCGGTCCGTGCGTCATGGCGTTGTGAGATGGCGCAGAAAGCGAGCAGCTGTCTTGCTCTATGCTAAGGAAGTACTCTGACTGACTGACTGACAGACAGTCCGCTAAATTATTAGATTGATGTAGGAGGTGGCCCTACTACATCTCTCTCTCAGCTAGGGGGGGCCTGGAAAGACCCCTGATCCAAATCATTCTCTTCACTGAGCAGCAACGGATGACTCAAGTGGAGGCTAATGATCTTAAAGATGTCGAATTGTACGCTTCACTTTCCATCTTGCTCTGTCTTTAGTTCTTTAATAAAACCCTCATTAACATTCAGTCAGGACTGAGAGTTTATTGATTTTCTCCTGACAACAACAAACACCTCATGACAATCATAACGCACAGTATAGAAACCCTGTAAATAACTTTTCCATCCATGGCACCCTGAATCATTGATACCTTACGTCTGAGTCATGTTACGATAAGTAAAGAGGAACACTTGAGAGAGTATCCGTTTCCATTTTTTGGACAGATTGAGAATAACTTTATACTTGACACTGGAAACCCATCATCCCAATTCTGGGGGGACATTCACCCAGAATAGCAGATCAATGTCACGTGAGCTTGTAGATCGCCTATTTCTTTGTGTAGAGGTTTAGTGTAGATTGAAACTGAACGCACCAATGAAAGTGCAACGAAAATCAATTTTTACTATTTCTCAGTAAATATATGTATTCTGCGGCAGGCATGCAGCACTCCTGGACTTGCATAACAGCACCCTAGGGCGTCACCCACTGGCCACACAGAAGACCAGGACACGGTTACCATGCCGCAATAATATACGGAGTCACAGGTGTAAGGTGACCCCCCTGACAGGCAACCATATCCCAGCTGCACCGCGGTATAAGCATCCCCCCCCCCCCGGCGCTTATTAGTACGTCCTCTCACACATCCAATTCATCGTTTCTCCTCCCATGGTGATGGAAACCTAACGCCACTGTACTCTGTGTGCGGACGGACGGCGGCATGGGACGGTACGTACCAGGACGGTAGGCACCCCACCCACACAGGCCCTCTGGGAACCCAATAGCTCCCAAATCCCCTGATGACCGGCCGGGAGCCTCATGGCTTGACACTTACTTCTTCTTACACAACAGCTCCCAGTCAGCAAAACAACAGACATACTGTATACTGTAAGTAGAGATGTCCCGATACTTTATCGGTATCGGGAAAAGTATCGGATCGGCCCTTATTTGGTCATATCGGGTCATATCGGTATCTGCAAATTATGCCAATCTAACCACCGATCCGACACAGGGGTAAGGGGTTGACACTATGGCAGGTAAATTAAATGTTGGGGCATGTGGAGTTTGCTTTGGAGTTGCCCAAACTGCAAGTGCATATGAGTGAGGAGTCTGCTATAAACACAACACGAGACATTATAGCTAGAGTATAAAGTACAGTATAAGTATATATAAAAGTATCAATAACACCAGTTGGTGTAAAGTAACTAAGTACATTTACTTAAGTACTGTAGGCTACTTAAGTACAATTTGGAGACATTTGTATTTTTACTCCACTATTTATTTGAAAACTTTAGTTACTTTTGGTTATTATTACAAATACAAAACATACATTAACCATTTCAGCCTATATACATTTAGACCGTTTGATATAAATGAAGTAAAAGTAAAAGCATCTAAAAATTCAAAATAACTAGTAACTAAAGCTTTGTACAAACAATAGTAAAGTATAAAGTGCAATATTTGCCTCTGAGATGTATTGAAAAATGGAAACACTCAAGTATAGGCTAAAAGTACCTCAACATTGTACGCACGTGTTCTACTCAAGTACAGTATAGTGAGTACTTCCACTGTCAGGCATAATTGTCCTTGCTGTTATTTGACAAAATGTTCTTCTTGCATCCAGAACTCAGAGTACACTCAGAAACCCAAGAGCCCAGATCTACAAGACCTACGTATACACAACCTCTCCTGACGAGACCTAAACACAACCTCTCCTGACGAGACCTAAACACAACCTCTCCTGACGAGACCTAAACACAACCTCTCCTGACGAGACCTAAACACAGCCTCTCCTGACGAGACCTAAACACAACCTCTCCTGACGAGACCTAAACACAACCTCTCCTGACGAGACCTAAACACAACCTCTCCTGACGAGACCTAAACACAACCTCCCCTGACGAGACCTAAACACAACCTCTCCTGACGAGACCTAAACACAGCCTCTCCTGACGAGACCTAAACACAACCTCTCCTGACGAGACCTAAACACAACCTCTCCTGACGAGACCTAAACACAACCTCTCCTGACGAGACCTAAACACAACCTCTCCTGACGAGACCTAAACACAACCTCTCCTGACGAGACCTAAACACAACCTCTCCTGACGAGACCTAAACACAACCTCTCCTGACGAGACCTAAACACAACCTCTCCTGACGAGACCTAAACACAACCTCTCCTGACGAGACCTAAACACAACCTCTCCTGACGAGACCTAAACACAACCTCTCCTGACGAGACCTAAACACAACCTCTCCTGACGAGACCTAAACACAACCTCTCCTGACGAGACCTAAACACAACCTCTCCTGACGAGACCTAAACACAGCCTCTCCTGCTCTGCACAGCTGTCAGCCGCTATTGTGAATGCTGTTTTTTGACAACCTGCAGTGGATGACAAAATATTCAACTCAAGTACTTGAGTAAAGAAAATAGAGATCAGGTAAATGGTGCATTTATATAGCGCCTTTCTCCAAGGCGCTTTACATAGATTGTGCATTACATTCACCCATTCATTCACACACTGATGGCGGCGGAAACCATGCAAGGCACCAACCTGCACATCAGGAGCAATTAGGGGTTCAGTGTCTTGCTCAAGGACACTTCGACACTAACTCTGGGGGCACCCGGGTTCGAACTGGCAACCTTGCGGTTACCATCCAGCCACTCTACCCCCCCTTTTTTTTTTTTACTTTATTGAGTCAATCACATGTACAATTCTTTGTAGCAAATACATTTTCTTTTCACATGTTTCATGTCACTGCATAAGGTACATTTAATACAAAATATACAGAACAAATATACAGGCATAGGAAATAAAAAGAAAGAAAGAAAATAATAGAAATAAAGCCTTTGTTAGGCTTTGTTTTGTGATGTTTGTAGTTCTGTAGTTCAGCCACTCTACCCCTGAGCCACCAGGCATTGGAATTCAAAAAAAGCCATCAGATTTGTGTTAAAAAAATAAAAAATAAATTCTTCCAAAAATTTCCAAGATTTTTCAAAAAATGTTCAAAGGGAGGCGGGCCCATAGGTTGGTGAACCAATAGGGAGCTGACGTTGGATTCCAGCGCTATAAATCCGCCCCGGAAAGTTCTCGTTCTTTCAGGCTATACCAAATCTTCTCCGTCTCGTCTCCCACACCCGAGAGATTCTATGAACGAATGGTTTTATTTTGTCCAGCTTTTGAGACGCCTAAAAAAGAACGTCCATCCATCATGACACGTCAAGGTTTGTGTGGCATCCTGGGAGGTCAAGGGGTCAACCATGTGAGAAATGCCCACAAGGCTGCAGTGGAGTCCACTTAAAGCTCCAGCCAATCACAGGCCAGTGTCAGGGTCACCCACCATACACCATAGTCTCACCACCATGTGTTGCCATGTCTGCCTATTATAAGCCACTTTGGGCTTGTTTTGCGGAAATGTCATTTCTTGTAAATATTGGTACAGTATTGCGGGTTGAATGTCAAGCACCACCCACATTAATATATTTGCACGCGGACCCCCATCTGATTTTCTTTGGCCAGAGACTCCACCCCCCATACACGATTTGTGTATTTAGAAATGTTTCAATAAGAGTCCACATTTGTTCCCCTTTTTTTCACCCAACATATTTTTGAAGATAGCAGATCTACAAGTTCACAAGCTTGTGAGCTTGTAGATCTGCTATTTTCAACTAGCAACGTGTGTGTGTGTGTGTGTGCGTGTGTGCGTGCGTGCGTGCGTGCGTGCGTGTAGTGTGTAGTCGCTTCTTTTGAGCTTGTGTTTGCTTGTTTCTCTTGCAAAAACCTGGCATTGCTTGCAGTCCTGGCTGCTGTCCCCAAGGTAAGCTGGAGGAGAAGCTATTTCTGTTGGGGAAAAAGATAGTTTATGCCTCGTGTGATGAAATGGACTAGTGGATGTATGTTCATTAACCACTTGAAGCCTGTGGCGTTCTGGGGGGAAGGATAGACCCAATATAGCATCTCTAAAGCAGCTCGTTCTGGGGGGAAGGATAGACCCAATATAGCATCTCTAAAGCAGCTCGTTCTGGGGGGAAGGATAGACCCAATATAGCATCTCTAAAGCAGCTCGTTCTGGGGGGAAGGATAGACCCAATATAGCATCTCTAAAGCAGCTCGTTCTGGGGGGAAGGATAGACCCAATATAGCATCTCTAAAGCAGCTCGTTCTGGGGGGAAGGATAGACCCAATATAGCATCTCTAAAGCAGCTCGTTCTGGGGGGAAGGATAGACCCAATATAGCATCTCTAAAGCAGCTCGTTCTGGGGGGAAGGATAGACCCAATATAGCATCTCTAAAGCAGCTCGTTCTGGGGGGAAGGATAGACCCAATATAGCATCTCTAAAGCAGCTCGTTCTGGGGGGAAGGATAGACCCAATATAGCATCTCTAAAGCAGCTCGTTCTGGGGGGAAGGATAGACCCAATATAGCATCTCTAAAGCAGCTCGTTCTGGGGGGAAGGATAGACCCAATATAGCATCTCTAAAGCAGCTCGTTCTGGGGGGAAGGATAGACCCAATATAGCATCTCTAAAGCAGCTCGTTCTGGGGGGAAGGATAGACCCAATATAGCATCTCTAAAGCAGCTCGTTCTGGGGGGAAGGATAGACCCAATATAGCATCTCTAAAGCAGCTCGTTCTGGGGGGAAGGATAGACCCAATATAGCATATCTAAAGCAGCTCGTTCTGGGGGGAAGGATAGACCCAATATAGCATCTCTAAAGCAGCTCGTTCTGGGGGGAAGGATAGACCCAATATAGCATCTCTAAAGCAGCTCGTTCTGGGGGGAAGGATAGACCCAATATAGCATCTCTAAAGCAGCTCGTTCTGGGGGGAAGGATAGACCCAATATAGCATCTCTAAAGCAGCTCGTTCTGGGGGGAAGGATAGACCCAATATAGCATCTCTAAAGCAGCTCGTTCTGGGGGGAAGGATAGACCCAATATAGCATATCTAAAGCAGCTCGTTCTGGGGGGAAGGATAGACCCAATATAGCATCTCTAAAGCAGCTCGTTCTGGGGGGAAGGATAGACCCAATATAGCATCTCTAAAGCAGCTCGTTCTGGGGGGAAGGATAGACCCAATATAGCATATCTAAAGCAGCTCGGTGGCTGCAGTTAGAGTGTTTGGCCTGTGGACTCACTGGAGGCAATTGGATTAAAGCTGGTAGTGGGAATCGGACCGCTTGGACGGGGTTTGCATTCCGCTCCTGGCCTTGCTGGTGCTCTAGGAACACACAACACAGACGTGGGGCATGCTACGGCTGAGTGATCGACTTGATTGCACAAGAAACACAATAAGCAAAAGAAGAAATTAAATGGTTACCGGAAATGGTCACCACAACAGCACGTGGCGCCCTGAAGGACCCGCCACTGAGAGCCAGCAGTATATAGAGTCAGTGTAGTGAGGGAGTTTTCACAACACACAGACTAAAATAGCAGCAGACTACAAGCTGAACTCAGATTGTAGATGGACTATTTTCGCCACTTTCGCATAACACAAGCATACAACATTAAACATACAAGCATACAACATTAAACATACAAGCATACAACATTAAACATACAAGCATACAACATTAAACATTCAAGCATACAACATTAAACATACAAGCATACAACATTAAACATAACACAAGCATACAACATTAAACATACAAGCATACAACATTAAACATACAAGCATACAACATTAAACATACAAGCATACAACATTAAACATACAAGCATACAACATTAAACATAACACAAGCATACAACATTAAACATAACACAAGCATACAACATTAAACATACAAGCATACAACATTAAACATACAAGCATACAACATTAAACATACAAGCATACAACATTAAACATAACACAAGCATACAACATTAAACATACAAGCATACAACATTAAACATACAAGCATACAACATTAAACATAACACAAGCATACAACATTAAACATACAAGCATACAACATTAAACATACAAGCATACAACATTAAACATAACACAAGCATACAACATTAAACATAACACAAGCATACAACATTAAACATACAACATTAAACATAACACAAGCATACAACATTAAACATACAACATTAAACATAACACAAGCATACAACATTAAACATAACACAAGCATACAACATTAAACATACAAGCATACAACATTAAACATAACACAAGCATACAACATTAAACATACAAGCATACAACATTAAACATACAACATTAAACATAACACAAGCATACAACATTAAACATAACACAAGCATACAACATTAAACATAACACAAGCATACAACATTAAACATACAAGCATACAACATTAAACATACAAGCATACAACATTAAACATACAAGCATACAACATTAAACATACAAGCATACAACATTAAACATAACACAAGCATACAACATTAAACATAACACAAGCATACAACATTAAACATACAAGCATACAACATTAAACATACAAGCATACAACATTAAACATACAACATTAAACATACAAGCATACAACATTAAACATACAACATTAAACATAACACAAGCATACAACATTAAACATAACACAAGCATACAACATTAAACATAACACAAGCATACAACATTAAACATACAAGCATACAACATTAAACATAACACAAGCATACAACATTAAACATACAAGCATACAACATTAAACATACAAGCATACAACATTAAACATACAAGCATACAACATTAAACATACAAGCATACAACATTAAACATAACACAAGCATACAACATTAAACATACAAGCATACAACATTAAACATAACACAAGCATACAACATTAAACATACAAGCATACAACATTAAACATACAAGCATACAACATTAAACATAACACAAGCATATGTGGTAAATTATGAATCATATAAGCATATATTCTACTTGAGCAATGCTAAACAAATGTTAAAGTTGGACAGTTACAAAGTGAAGATTTTAGACGAATCCTATTTACCATGAGTAAAGTATCCTATTTACCATGACCAAAAGGGGCTATTGTTAATGTCTGAAGCTAGCAACACCTTACTAGGAGATAGAATGCAAATGCTTTTGTTCTAAGTTCCCTTGGAGCCCACAGAAGGTGCGAGACAGAAGGCTAGTTTTACTGCAGAGAAGACTTTTATTGTCCTACTGACGGCCAAATGTCTTATCGGGTCTTATTTCTGCTTGAATCTAATGCAATGACTTTAAAACATTACGTTGGATATACCTTCTTAAAATGTCATAAAACACTCTTCTGTTACTATAGAATAAATAAAGATAAACGCTAGGAAACTAATACATAGACTAGGTTACTATACTATTAGTGCATTCAGTACTAATCTAAAAATGTACTCTTAACATAGGGTATTTCAGGAACATAGTGATATGTATCAAGCTCATTCATTTCTTAAATATAGTCAGTTCAGGTTGATATACTTTTGTTTAGTTTCATATAATTCTGTTTAGTTTTTATATAGTTCTGTTCATATATTTCCGTTAGGTTTATATCTTCATTGTATCTTTAATTCATTATTGTGGTATTCTCATTTCACCAGTGGAACAAATGTTTACCGTAAGACTTGCCTTTTGTCTAGAAGTGCCTGCCTCTAACAGGAAGCCAGGCTCAGACCTCATTGGTTAGAAGTCAGGAAGTGTTTATGCCCAGAGAGGGGAGGGACTTCTTGGGGGACGGCGAATCTTGAGTATTTAACACCATGTAATGTCAACATTCAGGGCTGATCAACTAGACTCATTTTGGGACGGAGGCTGGTGTAGAGACAGTCAAAGGCATGTACTTTTTAACATGCATGTTCTGTTACGATCCTGACTCTCGTGTTTGACAAATAAATGCGGATGTCATGAGACCATCATCACGGGTTTTTCTTTGTTCTTTCTCCTGCTCCTCCGAGGCGACACACACACAAAAGATTCCACAAAGTGGTGCCGTTCCCGGTGTTTTTGGTGCAATTTATCTTTGCTTCAGGCAATGAGAACCAGTGGACCGGATTTTTCAGTCTAATAGGCGATGGGTGAGTTACGTTTTAGCTTGCTTGTGATGGTTTTAGACAGCAACAGAGCAACGAAACAGTGTGTGTCGTGTCGATGGGAGCTTAGGAGGTGTAACACAGGGAGATCTAATGATGTTTGTTTCCGGTCGCGACAAAACAAACCGGGCGCTTTTTCCTTTGTCTGCCGTCCGTTTATTTTTATTTTTTTCCCGTGGACTGATCACGTGGTCCGTTTTAAATAGGGGTTTATTTTTTTTTCATGTTTCATCTGTTTTGGTGCACGCTTGACTGTGTGTGTTTCTCTTTGCGACAAGTTTACCGTACGCGCGTAGGCCGGCTGTCGTAAAGCGTCGTAAGTTATGGACTGGAATAACATGTGATGGGACATTTCGTGTTATTTCTGTTTTCTGCGGCGAGGAATTTGATGGTAGGGTTAATTAATCATTTATTGTTCACCTTCATTTAACTGGGCGGAACAACTGTATGTTTTATTATTTTTGCTATTTTTATGTGAATTTGGTTTGTGAATACCCTGGTGGTTGCGACGGAGATGCGCTGTTAAAACGGTGGGTCGTAATTATTTTTATGGGGATTTGCGCGTGGTATTGGGTAAACATTTTTACTGGGGTTCTTTTTTTTTCGTCTGAAAGAGGGGCTTACAGGGTGGTTTATCTGGTTCACGAATGGTCGGTTGGTTAGGGCAGATGCGTCTGTGAGCGGCGGGGTTTTGACGTAGTGGTCTCACCCGTCGACGGCGCGCTAAAGGGACGTTGTATATATGCATTTTATTTTTTTTAAAGTTGTGTTTGGGGACGTCCTGGTGCAGAGTCTGTCAAAATGGCGTTTCTGTAGCTGAGAAATGTTATGTTTGGTTCGGTTCGGAGCGACTATTTCTCTGATTTTACAGAGAGGCGGAGGTAAGGTTGTGCTGGTTTGGTTAGTGGTTTGGTAAAGAGTAGGTTACGTTTGTTTTGTTGATATATGATGTTTGTGTGATGGTGGGGATGTGAGTCTTGGTAGAGAGTAGGTTCCTTTGTTCTATTGTTTGTCTGGGGGTCCGCGGGCGCCATTTTGGATTTTCGGCGGGAAAGTTGTGGATGGTTGTTGAAAATTATGAATGACTGAATGGGTATGGTTGTTTGTGTGTGAGTTGAGGGGAGTTGAGGAATGGCTGTTGTGTGCAAGTTGAGGAATGTCAGTGGTTGATGATAGTGGGATGGTTAAGGATAGTTTTATGCCTTTATGAGGTTGGGGTTATCTTTGATGTTTGTTTATTTGTGATGGGCCTATCTTGTTTTGTCTTTGTCTTTGTTTTTGTTTTGTTTTTTAGTGTTTCAATGCTTTATTTTGGTCTTTATATGTGTTTTATAGTTCTGTTGCCTTGGCATGCATCCAGAATGGTCCTTTTTGGAAGGCGCGGTGGGCCTGGGGACGCCTAGGTATATTTTGTTTTTGGCTGGTCCAAACTACAAAAAGTCCTTGTTGCCTGACTATGGGGTATTTCTTTTTTCGTGTTGAGACTGCAGGACTAGGGCGGACACATGTTTAGACTCATTTGTGTTGTTGTTTCCGTTTTTAGGCAAATGTTTTGTGTTTTGTGTGGATGTTTGTTTTTTTACAGGGCCCACCAGTCGTTAATGTAATGGGATCATTTGTTCTTTCTTTTGTCTATATCTCCGTTGTTACACTCTGTGTTACATATCTATTAGTGTTGTTTTGTACTTTCGGTATGGCTCAGTTTAAGAAAAACATTTACTGGTGAGTAGTTTAAATTATTTTCTTTCAACAGGTGTTGTATGGGAATGATGTTTTATTTTATTTTTCAGTTTGGAGGTCTGTCAAGGGAAACACGTGAGTATCGCTTTGTGTAAATATCAAGTCTTTTTTCACTATTCTTAATTGACGGTTGGGATAAATTATGTTTGTCTCGGTCATAAATTGCTAATTGTCAGTGAATTACATTTGGTAAACATAATTTGATATTGTCTCGTTGTTTCATTTTGGTCGGCTTCCTGAATGTCCTCTTAAAGGTTGTTCATTTTCACTATTCCTTTTGGGAAAACCATTCGGTTGTTTCAAATTTTCTCATAGTTTTATAGATACAGATACAGTTATAGATACAGTTAGCATATGGTCTTTAATGCATGCATTTCTTTTCTCTGACTAACGGACAATTCCTGGGTTAATGTGGTGACTGGTGGCGTTTCATTTTTTTTTTGCATGGTTCTTTTTGTTGTCAACTAATTGTTTTAACAGTGAAAACTGTTGTGTGGGGTTCTTTAAAAACCTGTGTTCTCTTTCAGAAAACGGGGTGTGTTTCTGCCTGTTCAAAGTAAGGTGTAAGGGTTTCATTTTTTTGGGTTTTGCTAAATTTTAATCCAAACTTTGTACTTCTTTACCTTTCCAACTCAAAAAGTCCATTTCGTTTGCTCTTGTTTAAAGCTTGTAGTCAGTTATAATATTTCTCACACTGGTTCTTGAACTTGTGTATAATATATACAGTAGTTTTTTGCATTTCACATAATTTGCGTGACACCATACATTCCTACAGTAACGCAGCTGCTCACAGGTTCTCAAGTGCCTACGGTCTGTAAGTGGTTGGCAATTCTTTTTGGAGTTCTTTGTATGTTCCCTGTTTAGGTGAGGTGTTTTAGGAGCATTACAAATCAATTGCATCCGTAAAGGTTAGTTGACGTGACATTTATTGTAATTTAATATCTCTGAACTCAATAACTTAAATACTGGTTATGGATTCGTCTAGTCAGCAAGCTTCTTTCCACAATGATGATGTGCTTATTGACGAGTTATCATCAATCCTGGGGAGATGGGAGTTACATGGTCCGATAGATGATCGGTGTTGGCCACGGGAAAGCATATTCTATCCGGATGTCATTGGGGACATGAAGGTCCGTGTGCACAAGTATGAGAAAGCGTTGGCAGCTAGGGTGAAGGAGGAACGGAAGGTGATGAAATTGTTTCTTCAACAAGGTAAAAAGATTTGTAAGGCATATGCAAAAAGTCTTTCTAAGATGTCGAATGCCCAGGATGACGCTTTGGTTGTGCCACCGCTCCCTAATGGGGGGGTCCATGCTTCTGATGGAGATGACTCTTCCAGCAGCGGCAGAAGTGATGCAGTGGGTGCGGATGGAGGTCCTGGAGTTGGAGAAACATCTGGACAACGAGTGGTCCGGATCCTCCAGGAAAGGTTGGACTGCGTTCGCAGGAAGAGGTCTAACTTGATTCTTGGGGTGCAGGGTGCCCATCCTTCTAATATAATTTTTAAGCGTGCGTTGACGGCACGCTTGGACGAACTTTCGGGTGTGGAGGCGGTGCTCGTTATTGACCTGAGTGAGCGTTCAACGGTGGACTTGAGGGATTTTTTCCCACCGGGGGGACCAGTACAACATTTCCGTGGCTCACAGGATGCAAGGCTCATGGGACCCGGCGATCACGCTGTTTCTCCTGGGGCCTGCCAGCATGGTCCTTTGCCACGTAACTATACGGGTTGCTTCTCGTGTGGCAGTGTGTTACATCTATCAAGGTTTTGTGACGGGCCAGGACCCAGTTTTTCCCCTTTTCGACGTCAGGGCTTGCCAGTAGCAACGGCAGTGTCTGGAAGGCAGTGGGGACTTGGGTCCGCTCTGTCGATGCGAAGCTGTCCTCCGCGGCCTTCACCATCACGTGATCCACAGTGAAGTTCGGCTGTCACAAGGACTCTCATCACTGCAGCCCATCAACGAGTATCACAGTGAGTCTGTCCTATTTTGCGCGGGATGCAACAGTTTTATTTTTTATTTTTATTTTTAAGTGCTTCCATTGACTTTGGACTCTGTGAGAGAACAACCTCTTTCCTGGTGATGTGGTGGCAACTGTTGGCTGGAAAGAAAGAAAAAAAAAAAGAAAAAAAAAAAGACGGGCGACGACATGGCAGGTTGACGATTTTTTTCCCCTGTTTGGAGTGTGCAATTTCTGAATACTTTCTGTTTCCTTCCTTCTGTCTCAGCGTTGGTATGGGTGTTCGTGGTTTATGCTTTTCGGTAGGCTACGGTTTGGCGTAAAAGGACATGGACATTGGACATGGACATGGGTTGTGGCAGGAAGCTGTTATGACGTTTTGACAAAATCAGTATGCGTGTGTAAATTCTGTCACTCTATTTTGAGTGTCAGAAGGGGGGAGGGTATTGGTTAATCAGATAAAGGTCAAATTGATAATGAGGGGTATTTTTTCAGATTGCACTCAATGCAGTTTGATTAAATTCTTTAAAAATGTATAACATCTTATGAGGAGTCAGAGTGTCACGATAAATTACTTTTGTTTAGAGGGAACATGCAATGAGTTTTAAACTTATTGTGGCTTATAATTGCTTGGAGAAATGACTATTGTCAACAAATGTGCAGTCTAATTTAGGATGCATTATTCATGTATAGAAGTAATCTGGTTGTTCAAGAAACGACCATTGCATTAATAAGGCAAACGAAAAATGAGTCTACATTGTTAAATTTATCAGGAGTTGGCGAGACAAGAGAGTACAAGGAACAATTTGATTTTAATATGAGTGGATGATCTTTTTTTAGGACTTTGTAAGTAACACTGAGTAGTCAATACTAACATGTGTGAACCAAATATTTTAATGCATGGTTGTGTTTTGCAAAAGAATGTCTACTCTAAATCTTGGTGTGGAGTTAGTTTATATTTCTAAACAGGAGGATGACGGAGAAAAAAACAGTTGCAGTGACCCAGTTTGGAGTATGCCAGTGTACCAGTGGACATCCGACATCATGTCAATATTTACACCTGTGCCGAAGGCGAGTTCTGCTCTCCTCTACTACACAACAGTGGTCAACATCTACAGGGCATCCTGCAGCTGCTAAGCGGTTAACCAGAAGATTTCGTTGCCGATACTACGTCATCTATGGAGTACGGACGTCTGCACCAGGTGTCAGACGACATCAATCTTCAGTTCAAATCACCAGGTCACTTCTACACGCTGCACGTCATCTGTGTCTAAAGCTGGTATACAGTCTTTTAGTCACCCAACTTTCTGATTGCTCAGAAATATGCAAAGCTACATGGATGGGGAGTATTTGTTCGAAATGAAGATCATCGTTCCACATTCTTGTTGATTACACGTCCCTTGGGATGTCCATGGCCGTCCAGAGCCAGGATTCATCTGCGTTTATATTTTAGTCGGAAAAAAAGTCTAATTTTCTTTGTTCTTTCTCCTGCTCCTCCGAGGCGACACACACACAAAAGATTCCACACATACAACATTAAACATACAAGCATACAACATTAAACATACAAGCATACAACATTAAACATAACACAAGCATACAACATTAAACATAACACAAGCATACAACATTAAACATACAAGCATACAACATTAAACATACAAGCATACAACATTAAACATAACACAAGCATACAACATTAAACATACAAGCATACAACATTAAACATACAAGCATACAACATTAAACATAACACAAGCATACAACATTAAACATACAAGCATACAACATTAAACATACAAGCATACAACATTAAACATAACACAAGCATACAACATTAAACATACAAGCATACAACATTAAACATACAAGCATACAACATTAAACATACAAGCATACAACATTAAACATACAAGCATACAACATTAAACATACAAGCATACAACATTAAACATACAAGCATACAACATTAAACATACAAGCATACAACATTAAACATACAAGCATACAACATTAAACATACAAGCATACAACATTAAACATACAAGCATACAACATTAAACATAACACAAGCATACAACATTAAACAGAACACAAGCATACAACATTAAACAGAACACAAGCATACAACATTAAACATAACACAAGCATACAACATTAAACATAACACAAGCATTAGGGGTGTGCATCTCTCCCTTACAAGACGATTCGATACGTATCGATACGCATGGGCTACGATGCGATTCGGGGACGATACATTTGATATACAGAACGATTCGATTCGATTCGATTCAGTCCAAATCGATACGATTTCGATTTTGTGGAACTTCATGGAATTTGATGCGATTTGATGCGATATGTTGCGATCTGACACATTTAACCTTCTATAGATTTTTTATTTGAAGCTAGATCTATAAAGAATAGGGTTGGGACTTCATTAAAAAACATCTAATTAATTGGAGGCTTTGTGATTGATTAATTAATCTCAATTAATCACATTTGAATCGCATATCAATAGGCCTATTTGACCTGAGCAGTGAGCAGTTTTTTTCAAATGGATTTGGATATGAGTGAATCAATGAATAGTGACTACATAAGCATAGGCAATAAAACAAGTAGTAATAATAATAGTGATAATATTATTTATATAATGCTTATCTGAGTACTTAAAGACACTTTTCAAGGAGAACATGAGAAAACAAATAAAAACAACTTTAGAGAAAAACTAAGACTATGGAATAAAATAAAAGCTATAGCAATATTCCAGAGGTGGGTTTGAATTTATAGGTGGTGGCATGTCTCTGAGTTTTGGAAGTGCATAGTTTGACAGGTCTGACTGCCTGCTGTGGATAGTGAAACCCTGACCATTAAACACGGGCAGACGCAACGATACAGTCTATCATTCATTGTTAAAGCTCCAAATGATATTCCCATTCGTCTTTGTGTCTGCCCGTGTAAACGCAGCAGCGAGTGTGAGGGGTTGGGGAACGGATGGAAAGTAGTCAAAGTACAAGTTATTAAGGAGGACTCCTTCTAACTATATGGAAGTTAAACTAACGTTAGCTCCCATGCTAGCTACTAGCTAGTAGCTTCCCTCGTCAGACAACAGAACACCACCACAGATCGGGTGGAAGCTGTTGATATCACTGCTTGTGCCCGTGGATGGGAAATTTAAAATTTAAAAGGCTATGGAAGCGTGGATGAAAGCACAGATGTGTGCAATAAAGTTGTGTCGGATCTGCCTGTGCATCCCGTCTGCTGCTCGTGTGTTGTGACTGACTGTCGCTGGCTGCTGATGCAAAGTTAAAGAGCGTCATAAGCACGCGCCCTTCCTGCGCTGGAAGTAGCAGATCTACAAGTTATCTACCCATCGCAAACTTGCAATGCACAGTGCTTTGGGATTGTACATCTGTGTTTTTCCCGCAGTTAGTTGAATTATATCGATTCACAACTTTAGGATCGAACCAACGTCCGATCCAGACGCTATTTTGACCGATCCAGACACACGTGCATCGATGTAGTCGTATCGTTAATGTTAAAATCGATTATCGATTCATATCGATATTTTTTGACACCACTAACAAGCATACAACATTAAACAAACATTAAAGTCCACAGACTGGTCTGGCAAACGATTTACCGGTACATCATAAGTGCTCTAAACAAACATAAAAATCCCTAGACTTGGCTGCCATGTGATGTAATCTTCAAAAGCCATGCATTGGAGGAAAAAACACTAAATAGAATATGTTAGGTAAGCAGGCAGGCAGACAGAGAGGCAGGCAGACAGAGAGGCAGGCAGACAGGCAGGCAGGCAGTCAGTCAGGCAGGCAGGCAGGCAGGCAGGCAGGCAGGCAGGCAGGCAGACAGGCAGGCAGGCAGGCAGTCAGTCAGGCAGGCAGGCAGGCAGGCAGGCAGGCAGGCAGACAGGCAGGCAGGCAGGCAGTCAGTCAGGCAGGCAGGCAGGCAGGCAGGCAGGCAGACAGACAGACAGGCAGACAGATAGAACAAAAATAGTTCTGTGTGCGTGCGTGCGTGCGTGCGTGCGTGCATGCGTGCGTGCGTGCGTGCGTGCGTGCGTGCGTGCGTGCGTATAGACAGTGTTTAAATGCTCTTGGATGTAGCGTGTGAACTGGAATATGTGTTAGTTGTCATGGTAACTGGCAGTGTGGTGTCTAGAGCAAAACATAGCCATGCATGGATAGAAGCTTCTCCTCTCACTGTGTGAGCTTTGAGGCTGCCTCCTCTCTGCCTCCTCTCTGCCTCCTCTCTGCCTCCTCTCTGCCTCCTCTCCTCTCTGCCTCCTCTCCTCTCTGCCTCCTCTCTGCCTCCTCTCCTCTCTGCCTCCTCTCTGCCTCCTCTCCTCTCTGCCTCCTCTCCTCTCTGCCTCCTCTCCTCTCTGCCTCCTCTCTGCCTCCTCTCTGCCTCCTCTCTGCCTCCTCTCCTCTCTGCCTCCTCTCTGCCTCCTCTCCTCTCTGCCTCCTCTCTGCCTCCTCTCTGCCTCCTCTCTGCCTCCTCTCTGCCTCCTCTCTGCCTCCTCTCCTCTCTGCCTCCTCTCCTCTCTGCCTCCTCTCCTCTCTGCCTCCTCTCCTCTCTGCCTCCTCTCTGCCTCCTCTCCTCTCTGCCTCCTCTCCTCTCTGCCTCCTCTCTGCCTCCTCTCTGCCTCCTCTCCTCTCTGCCTCCTCTCCTCTCTGCCTCCTCTCTGCCTCCTCTCTGCCTCCTCTCCTCTCTGCCTCCTCTCCTCTCTGCCTCCTCTCCTCTCTGCCTCCTCTCTGCCTCCTCTCCTCTCTGCCTCCTCTCTGCCTCCTCTCCTCTCTGCCTCCTCTCCTCTCTGCCTCCTCTCCTCTGTGCCTCCTCTCTGCCTCCTCTCCTCTCTGCCTCCTCTCCTCTCTGCCTCCTCTCCTCTCTGCCTCCTCTCTGCCTCCTCTCCTCTCTGCCTCCTCTCCTCTCTGCCTCCTCTCTGCCTCCTCTCCTCTCTTCTCCCCTCAGGGTGTGAGCTGTGAGGCTGCCTCCTCTCTGCCTCCTCTCCTCTCTGCCTCCTCTCCTCTCTGCCTCCTCTCTGCCTCCTCTCTGCCTCCTCTCCTCTCTTCTCCCCTCAGGGTGTGAGCTGTGAGGCTGCCTCCTCTCTGCCTCCTCTCCTCTCTGCCTCCTCTCCTCTCTGCCTCCTCTCCTCTCTGCCTCCTCTCTGCCTCCTCTCTGCCTCCTCTCCTCTCTTCTCCCCTCAGGGTGTGAGCTGTGAGGCTGCCTCCTCTCTGCCTCCTCTCCTCTCTGCCTCCTCTCCTCTCTGCCTCCTCTCCTCTCTGCCTCCTCTCTGCCTCCTCTCTGCCTCCTCTCCTCTCTGCCTCCTCTCTGCCTCCTCTCTGCCTCCTCTCCTCTCTGCCTCCTCTCCTCTCTGCCTCCTCTCTGCCTCCTCTCTGCCTCCTCTCCTCTCTTCTCCCCTCAGGGTGTGAGCTGTGAGGCTGCCTCCTCTCTGCCTCCTCTCCTCTCTGCCTCCTCTCCTCTCTGCCTCCTCTCTGCCTCCTCTCTGCCTCCTCTCCTCTCTGCCTCCTCTCCTCTCTGCCTCCTCTCCTCTCTGCCTCCTCTCTGCCTCCTCTCTGCCTCCTCTCCTCTCTGCCTCCTCTCTGCCTCCTCTCTGCCTCCTCTCTGCCTCCTCTCCTCTCTGCCTCCTCTCTGCCTCCTCTCCTCTCTGCCTCCTCTCCTCTCTGCCTCCTCTCCTCTCTGCCTCCTCTCCTCTCTGCCTCCTCTCCTCTCTGCCTCCTCTCTGCCTCCTCTCTGCCTCCTCTCCTCTCTGCCTCCTCTCTGCCTCCTCTCTGCCTCCTCTCCTCTCTGCCTCCTCTCCTCTCTGCCTCCTCTCTGCCTCCTCTCTGCCTCCTCTCCTCTCTGCCTCCTCTCCTCTCTGCCTCCTCTCCTCTCTGCCTCCTCTCTGCCTCCTCTCTGCCTCCTCTCCTCTCTGCCTCCTCTCCTCTCTGCCTCCTCTCTGCCTCCTCTCTGCCTCCTCTCCTCTCTGCCTCCTCTCCTCTCTGCCTCCTCTCTGCCTCCTCTCTGCCTCCTCTCCTCTCTGCCTCCTCTCCTCTCTGCCTCCTCTCCTCTCTGCCTCCTCTCCTCTCTGCCTCCTCTCCTCTCTGCCTCCTCTCCTCTCTGCCTCCTCTCCTCTCTGCCTCCTCTCCTCTCTGCCTCCTCTCTGCCTCCTCTCCTCTCTTCTCCCCTCAGGGTGTGAGCTGTGAGGCTGCCTCCTCTCTGCCTCCTCTCTGCCTCCTCTCCTCTCTGCCTCCTCTCTGCCTCCTCTCTGCCTCCTCTCCTCTCTTCTCCCCTCAGGGTGTGAGCTGTGAGGCTGCCTCCTCTCTGCCTCCTCTCTGCCTCCTCTCCTCTCTTCTCCCCTCAGGGTGTGAGCTGTGAGGCTGCCTCCTCTCTGCCTCCTCTCTGCCTCCTCTCTGCCTCCTCTCCTCTCTGCCTCCTCTCTGCCTCCTCTCCTCTCTGCCTCCTCTCTGCCTCCTCTCCTCTCTGCCTCCTCTCTGCCTCCTCTCTGCCTCCTCTCCTCTCTTCTCCCCTCAGGGTGTGAGCTGTGAGGCTGCCTCCTCTCCTCTCTGCCTCCTCTCTGCCTCCTCTCTGCCTCCTCTCTGCCTCCTCTCTGCCTCCTCTCCTCTCTGCCTCCTCTCCTCTCTGCCTCCTCTCTGCCTCCTCTCCTCTCTGCCTCCTCTCCTCTCTTCTCCCCTCAGGGTGTGAGCTGTGAGGCTGCCTCCTCTCTGCCTCCTCTCTGCCTCCTCTCCTCTCTTCTCCCCTCAGGGTGTGAGCTGTGAGGCTGCCTCCTCTCTGCCTCCTCTCTGCCTCCTCTCTGCCTCCTCTCCTCTCTGCCTCCTCTCTGCCTCCTCTCCTCTCTGCCTCCTCTCTGCCTCCTCTCCTCTCTGCCTCCTCTCTGCCTCCTCTCTGCCTCCTCTCCTCTCTTCTCCCCTCAGGGTGTGAGCTGTGAGGCTGCCTCCTCTCCTCTCTGCCTCCTCTCTGCCTCCTCTCTGCCTCCTCTCTGCCTCCTCTCTGCCTCCTCTCTGCCTCCTCTCCTCTCTGCCTCCTCTCCTCTCTGCCTCCTCTCTGCCTCCTCTCCTCTCTGCCTCCTCTCCTCTCTTCTCCCCTCAGGGTGTGAGCTGTGAGGCTGCCTCCTCCATTATGGATGTGCACTGCAGGAAGGTGATCTGTTTATCTGTCAGTCTGATCATAATTTACTATACAGTATAGTAATGATTACTATCATAATACAGAGCTATTTAACACTGTTACGTTTGTTCAGTAACAGTGTTACATATAGCTCTGTATGATAGTAATCATTGCTATAGAGTGCTTCAGTGTTTAGTTACAATGTTAAATGTGTGCGGTGCTTCGCACACCAAAACACTGAAGGCGGTTTACTGGCCTCAAGTACAGCCTATACCCACTGCTATATTTTTACATCACAACATAGTGTTATATCATTGACCTAAATGGCGTTATATCAACAAGGATATAGTATAATTATTATTTTTTTTAATAATGAAAGACAGATGTAGCCTACTCTGGCCAGTGATCCGGGAGATGACGTCATAGGATAATAAGGTCTACCATGCCGGTAATGGACTCTGCTGAACGTCCTACATGTGTACTGGGGACGTTGCTTCAAGTCAACTTAAAGAAGTGGAGCCTGTAAGACAGCGTGGGAGTGTGGCGAGCCTGAGCAGACCACAGAACACATATGGCAGTATTATGCGTGTCTTAAAGATGGAGTGCCACAATTTGTGTAGTTTTCCAGTTTTTCATGTGTTTATGAGGTGACAGTACTTCATTAGACACCCTGGAGTCGTTTTTATGTGAAGTGGTGTAATAACTTTGTATTTAGGGTTTCTTCCTGGAGGCTGAACCCTTGACAGTCAAACGGGCCAATGGTATAAACACTGATAGTGTGACGTATTACTATTGCACGCACACACGCACCTCCCCCTCTATATATTTTTGAGTGGTGTAAACCACTCCTACAACTGGCTTTGTTAGTTTACGTGTCTGTCTGTCTGTCTGTTCGTACCAAAAAACTGAGCATGGTTGCTATGGTCACCCAGTTCACACGGGTGTGATTTTCATTACGTCAGACATTACGTCAGACCACAGCTGATCATTCTATATAAGACCTTACACCACTCAGTTCACACGGGTGTGATTTTTTTTAAATACGACAACCTCTGTGGGCGGAGCTGCCTGCCACATACACACGTGTGAACTGAACAAAGCAGTTTGCTGCTCTGTGCCTAACTGTGTGACAGATTTTCAAACAGTCCTTTCACACATTACCATTTCAGCAGACATTCATTAGATTGTTTTTCGTTAGATTGGAAGCAAGTAGATGTTCACGTCGGGTCCTCAGGATTAATCAAGGAAACCACTGCTGTCCAGTTGCTCTTGCTGTTCTCAGTTCAGGTTGTTTCTTTTATAATCACAGTGGTCAGGCTTTGATACAGAGTGTAGTGTCACAGTGTGCATTCTTGTTGGCTGTTGTAGTCAATATGTAGGTCCTAATAATACTTATACAAGGCTGTAAAGTCAAGAATTATAAGTATCTGTTGCGTCGCGCTGGAAGGCATGTTGCCATGTCTGGCTATTACAAGCGACTTGGGCTTGTTTTCATATAAGTAACTTGCAGGGGAGATGTGGTTGACTTGACCAATGGTTCATGTGAAGGGCCCTCAGATTAATATGTTGTTAAAAGGATTGGTGTTGTTGAAACGTTTTCATAAATATTCAAGGCAATATCTGTGACTTGTTTTCGTGGACCTCGCCGCTTGTTTCTTTAAACCTGGCAACCCCAGGTTTTGCTTTTGCAGTCAAAAGGAACGGCATATTCATGTTGTAAATTGAGTTTGATCAGAGCAATAGAAGAGTGGAGAGTCTTCTGTCCAGAGCATCATGTGCCTAGGGCAGAGCTCCAAGACAGTTTCAATGCCTGGGTGCTTAGCTGGAGGAAACCTACAGTATATTGGCAAATTATTCATGCTAAATGATCTATCAATCTAATTGTTTCTGCTGTTAAACTATGATTTAATTTTATGATGAGATGAGCTGATTGTGACAATAGGGTCAATATAATAGGAAATAAATAAATGATCAAAACAAATCAGAAAAAACAGGTCTGATATGGTATGGATGCGTGGATTATAGGCCTTTACATGGATAAATGGTGGCAGTATAAGTGCATAATGGTGCTTATCCGACATCTCAGAAATATGGGAAGTGTTAACTTCTAACATTCACAACATTTGTTACATTACAGACACCAATTTGTCATTTTGTAAACAAAAGGGCAGAGCCATGGGCTGTCCTTTTATAAAGAGGGGAGGGACTAGGTCAGGGGTGCCCACACTTTTTTGACTTGAGGTCTACTTTTAAAATTGCCAGCTCAAGGTGATCTACCAACCAAAAGATAATTATCCCTTTGCTTAAAATACTCAATATGTACCTATATGGCGAATAAATAAATAACATTAAGGCATTAGGAATTTCAAAATCTAGGTTTCAAAATCAATTCTATTTATTTATCTTTTCAGTTTCCCCGCATTGCAAAGAAGAGACTTAATTTCTGACTTTTTCGGATTTTCTGACTTGATCTGGCCTGTTAACATTTTCATAGACCTGGTTGCTTGTTTCTCTCTCAGTCACGAAATGTGGCAACCGTCAAAGCTAGTCCTAGTTTGTTTTGGTTGTGATGCATGGATGATGGCATCATGATGCTACCGCACAGACCACGCAGACTACCGCAGAGGCGCGGACCCCCACGCAGACTATCGCGGACCCCCACGCAGACTATCGCGGACCTCCGCGGGGGTCCGCGCCGACCTCCGTGGGGGTCCGCGTCGACCTCCGCGGGGGTCCGTGCCGACCTCCGCGGGGGTCCGCGCCTCTCGAGTCTGGTCCATTTATTTTTTAGAAAACGGTCCTTTGGTTCCATTTGAAGCAGGCTAAGGCTACACTCGCAGTTACAGAGACCCAGCTCCCATACCCAACTTTGAGAATAGATTAACGGCGATATTTTTTTTATCGCGCGATAAGAGTCTCGCGTTAACGCCGATAACGGCCCAGCATTAATAATCATCTTCCCACTCTCCATGGAAGTGATATGTTTTAGGCTTCTTTGCCGCGCGCATCTTGCTATATGAACAATGATGGATAGATATCCTTTTAATTTGTTTGTTTAACAACAGAACAGACCCGACGTTCTCCTTCAAAGCCACCGGCGCGCCGCCGCCTGCCCGAGGCGAGGATTGTTTTTCTTTTTTTCTTTTTTCATGGCAAGGCCAAGCGGTCTACCTGCGCAGCGCTTGCGATCGACTGGTCGACCGCGATCGACGTAATGGGCACCCCTGGACTAGGGCAAGTGGGTGGTCTTAAAGGAGGAGGCGGAGGGACTGGATCAGGTGGGTGGTGCTAAGGTTAAACTCACGCATACCTAATGAACTGGTGGGTGTGTCCACATAAAACCATCATTTTAACAAATACTGTACACTTTTTTGAAAAAAGTATACCTTCTTATATAACAATAACACCTGATGATCATGTTTAAGGGTGGAAAAGAATCACGGCACTCCATCTTTAAGTACCAAGTCTTATTACTTAACTTAAGACCTGGAGGCGTGGTCAATGCTGTTTGGCCACTCAGAATAGCCAAATGGCATTGATCACGCCTCCAGGTCTTAAGTTAAGTAATAACACCTGGTACTTAAGACACGCATAATACTGCCCATAATGTTCCCTGTACCTTCAACACCTCACCCAGAACACCAAACCTGGGTGATTTTCATGTTGATGTGATTTTCATAATGTTTCTGATGTGGGTGAGTGACCGATGGTCCTTGGGTATAGCTTCATGGTGCTCAGTGACATCATAGACGTGGGTGAGTGACCGATGGTCCTTGGGTATAGCTTCATGGTGCTCAGTGACATCATAGACGTGGGTGAGTGACCGATGGTCCTTGGGTATAGCTTCATGGTGCTCAGTGACATCATAGACATTTCATGTTTAAATATTAAAGAAGAGAATGGCCATGTAATGCTGTACTTATAATCAATTTTGATGAGAGAGATTTTTGATGGAATACCCGGGTTTAGTGATGGTGTGACAAAGGTTGGGTTTAGTGTCCTAGGGTTAACGTTGACCAGACCAAGGAGCTGGTGGTGGACTTCAGGAGGATATACAGAGAGATCACCCGCCCATCCTGCCCCATCCAAAAGGTCAGCAAGTTCAAGTTCCTCAGCAGAGCAACTGTACTAGTGGCTTCGCCGCATGAAGATGTTTGGAGTCGGACACCGTGTGCTCAGGCAGCTCAGTTGAAGGCGTTCTACCAGGCATGTACATAATTATGATGATACTCTTTTCATTCTTTGTTCTCTCTTTTTCCACAATATAATTTTTTTGCTGTTATTTATGCCACTGCTTTGTCTGAAGGAAGCCAAACAAAAATATGAGTTTTACTCTTCACTGTTTACTGTAACAATAAAGTACAACCTTGAACCTTGACTGTTTTACGGCCTGGTATGGAAACTACTGCAGAGAAAATCATTGTGCGAAAAGAGTGGTGCGATCGGCAGAGCGCATACTGGGAGGCACGCTCCCCGCACTCCAGGAACTGTACAAAATAAGGTGGTGTAGTCAAAGTCCAGCGCATTATCAAGGACAGGCACCATCCCAGCCACAAACTGTTCAAACCCCTTCAACGATCGCAGTCCCCAAGTGGGACGAGAGACATGGGCGTGGCTTATACACGTTGAACATTTGAAGATGATGATCGATGGAAGAACTGAAAAGCCAGGTTGTCCTGACCATTTGTGATAACAATGACGGATGAAAATTAAGGGAGTGTCTGCACACAATATACTGCTCTCCCCTCTTTTATTTAACCAACGTTTCGCCCGCGTAGGGCTTCAACAATGACGGATGAAGCCATTGCGAAATGCAATGGTTTGCAGCTTGCTTGGTACTCTAGAGTCTAGAGTACTCTAGAGTGTAGAGTACCAAACTTTATGATTCTTCTCTCACACACACACACACACACACACACACACACACACACACACACACATGCACACAATTTAACTGTGAGAGTGTACAAATGGAACCAAATGGACCCGTTTGTACACTCGCCAGAGTTACAGACGCATAAGGGTCCATGTGGTTCCTAACTATCATTTAGCTGGGGACCCCCTGGAACTCCATCAAGGACCCTTAGGGTTCCCTGGACCCCACTTTGGGAACCACTGCTCTATACACAGTGAAAATGCTTCACTTTAGAGGAAATTGATACATTTTCATGATTCTGAAAATATGGTTCATAACTTCATAACATCGTTGTAATGAATTATATACGCTGAATTTTATTCTGAGCACAGAAGGCAGGTGTCAACTGATAAGTGGTCAGTTAGGTGGGCCCACGGACGCTTTTGTGATTTTCAATTATGGCCCTGATTCCGAAAGTGGTGGTCCGATGAGTGGTGGTCTTGAACCACTGTTTTATGATGAGTGGTGGTCTTGAACCACTGTTTTAAGATGAGTGGCGGTCTTGAACCACTGTTTTAAGATGAGTGGTGGTCTTGAACCACTGTTTTAAGATGAGTGGCGGTCTTGAACCACTGTTTTAAGATGAGTGGTGGTCTTGAACCACTGTTTTAAGATGAGTGGTGGTCTTGAACCACTGTTTTAAGATGAGTGGCGGTCTTGAACCACTGTTTTAAGATGAGTGATGGTCTTGAACCACTGTTTTAAGATGAGTGGCGGTCTTGAACCACTGTTTTAAGATGAGTGATGGTCTTGAACCACTGTTTTAGGATGAGTGGTGGTCTTGAGCGCCACTGTTTTAAGATGAGTGGTGGTCTTGAACCACTGTTTTAAGATGAGTGGTGGTCTTGAACCACTGTTTTAAGATGAGTGGTGGTCTTGAACCACTGTTTTAAGATGAGTGGTGGTCTTGAACCACTGTTTTAAGATGAGTGGTGGTCTTGAACCACTGTGTTTTAAGATGAGTGGTGGTCTTGGCTGGCTAGTCGCCTCATAGTGATGATATGAGCTTTTCCTTTTACAGTTAATGTTCTGAAGTTGTGGTTGTTCTGTTCCAGTGGTTTATATATTATAGTCTGACTCCTCTGTAGAAGTCCTGAGCACTCAGCTTGTCACGGCAGCACGCCCTGTGTGATGAGCCTCCTCTCAACTGTAACAGTGCAGTGAACACAGAGCTTTAAGGTACCTCTGTTCTGCTGTGCCACGGGAGTCTCTTTTCTGCAGAGCCTGGGTTATGTTGGGCGCTGATGGGACGCTTGTTTTACAGCGCCGGCTACTACTAGTAGGGCGGATTATATAACCTCACAAACACTATGCCTAAACCTTTGTCTTTGAACACACCATCGAACGTTAGGCCTACCTAGGCTACTTAAACTATTTAGCTTTAGTCTAGTCTTAGCCAACCAAAAATAAACACAAGGAACTAAAACATAATTGCCCAGACTCTTCTTCGACAAAGATGGCGAAAGCAAACATTCTTTGTTTTGTACAAACACTGAAGTCCTTCAACCAGAAACCTAACCTGTAAAACAAGCACCCCCTCAGCGACCATCGACTCCCAGGCTCCGCCAAAGAAGCTCCTCACGTTGATAGTCCCTCCTCCCCTGCACAACGTCATAGGGCAAGGGCCGGGGCGTCTCCCTCAGCCTGCAGCCGGCACAGGCGTGGCTGATTCCAATCAACCGAGCTGCTCCTCAATCACCATCAACAGAGGCTGCCAATGTAAGCTGCTGAGAGCCGGCGCCTAACGTTGTTCCTCTGTCCTGTTCCAGGCTCCCTCCTCAAAGCCAGTCTCCCAGCTCCACCGCTCAGATTCCCCTCTCACTCCTACTAACGGGACTTCAGATCTATGGGCCGTTCCCCTTTGCCTTTGGGGTCCCTGGCATATTTGGCTACTTAACACTGGTTGAGCGTAATAAGAGTGGATAAGAGTGTCTGCTAAAGGCCTAAAATTGTATGGAAAATAGGAATATGATTATCCTTGCTCTTTCTGTAGTCGAAAATTATTTCTCTACTCTTATCCGTGCAGAGAGAGAGAGAGAGAGAGGGGTTATCATGGCACCATACGGTATAGGTCTTCCAATTTCCTCCAATAGGCCCTCTCATAATACTTATTATTACTCATTTGCTTTTGTTTGGTGGCCTAATAGTCTTGTGAGCCAGACTGTTTCCTCCCACAATGCCCAAATGCCCCCAGAAGCTCTGCAGCAACACAGACAACAATACACATGGTGGGAAATGCCCCCAGAAGCTCTGCAGCAACACAGACAACAGTACACATGGTGGGAATTGGCAAGGACATGTTTATGAGAAAATACAAATCTAACAAAGTTATTAAAAGAACAATAGGATATCAGAGAGAGACAGTTTTACACCCCCGCCCACATACACACATTCTCACAGTGAAATCCTAACTGATGATACGCTTGGCAGCAGAACAAGATAGTCTGTTTTGATTGACTGTGCCAACAGACACATGACGCAATGGCCGTGTGAAGAGTATAGACATCGAGGCATAAACTCTTTAATTAAAATCTTGTTTTCGCACAAAAAATAATAAAATAAAATAAATAAACTGACAAATGATGACAAAAGCCTTCCTTTCCTTTTGAAATTCAACCAGGCAGTCTGCGGGAGGCTGGGCTTATTATTATTATTATTAAATTCAACCAGGCAGTCTGCGGGAGGCTGGGCTTCAACCAGGCAGTCAGCGGGAGGCTGGGCTTCAACCAGGCAGTCAGCGGGAGGCTGGGCTTATTATGCATAAAGTGAACAAAGATACATTTGGCCGCGGTTACGTAACTCGTTCTCTCAGTTTGAATCTTCCTGATGAGGCAGAAAAGGGGAATTTATTATATATCGTCGCTGGCGGCTGGAATCTGTGGAAACCTTGTATGTCCAACTGGGGGGAACCAGCTGGGGGGGGGGGGGGGGGGAACCAGTGATATAGTTATTATTTAGGCACAAGCTCTTAATACGTTATAATATTTATAAACCCCACACAGACATAACCTTGGATCAGGACAGTCATCCTAACGATATACAATTTGTATCAAAGCTAAGACTTTCACTTTCAAAATGTAGTCAAAAAATTAGAAAATGGTTGGAATAACATGTTCCTTCATTGCGCTGCGTCCAACCCAAGGAAGTTTAGAGAAGGAAGTGTCATGGTCACGTGACTGTGCTGCGCCGCCATGACACTTTCATGGGAGCCAAATCTCACACCGAATACAAAGCAGTGAATGGAGCCGGCTGGACCAGCTCATAACAAACATTATTTATGAACCTGTGTCATATAATCGGTTCAGGCATATAAAAGAAGACATATCACAGTTTTCTAATCACTTGCTTTTCAATGTGCACAGAGTGCACACTACATCCTTTTATTTGAGGATTTAAACAGCAGCAGGTATTGTTTCTGTTCCAGGGGTATTGTTTCTGTTCCAGGGGTATTTAAACAGCAGCAGGTATTGTTTCTGTTCCAGCTGCCAGACCGGATACGGTGGACAGTCTCGCGATACTTGGCATGTTCAGAAACTTACTTTGTGCTCTTTAGATACCTCTATAAAATGACACAGTGTACACATCGAAACGCAACACAGCAGACAATAATGTGTTACATGTCTTCTGTTATTTGCCAGAAGCGATTACTTTACAAAAGATCTCAGTCATTCAGAAATAGTGTCATCATGAGCTGGTCACTGAGCTCTCATTGACTCCAATGTATTTTATATATAAATAGAGCTGGTCACTGAGCTCTCATTGACTCCAGTGTATTATATATATAAATAGAGCTGGTCACTGAGCTCTCACTGACTCCAGTGTATTATATATATAAATAGAGCTGGTCACTGAGCTCTCACTGACTCCAATGTATTTTATATATAAATAGAGCTGGTCACTGAGCTCTCACTGACTCCAGTGTATTTTATATATAAATAGAGCTGGTCACTGAGCTCTCATTGACTCCAGTGTATTTTATATATAAATAGAGCTGGTCACTGAGCTCTCATTGACTCCAATGTATTTTATATATAAATAGAGCTGGTCACTGAGCTCTCACTGACTCCAATGTATTTTATATATAAATAGAGCTGGTCACTGAGCTCTCACTGACTCCAGTGTATTTTATATATAAATAGAGCTGGTCACTGAGCTCTCATTGACTCCAGTGTATTTTATATATAAATAGAGCTGGTCACTGAGCTCTCATTGACTCCAGTGTATTTTATATATAAATAGAGCTGGTCACTGGGCTCTCATCCAGTGCATTCTGCCGAACTTCAGGGTGCAGTTTGGCTCCCATGGTGCGATGAATCTGCCGTCTGGAATTGCGTGATAGCGAAAATGACATTGGTGACCTTACCTCCATTTCATATACCTTGGTCCAACCGGGGAAACTCCCCCCTGGCAGGTGAAAAGAAAAGCGACTTGGACTCCTCAAGCATACATGGAAGGAAGCATGAGGTCAAAGTCCGTTGCTCTCCCCAGGTTGGCAGAGGTAGAGTGTAGAGATAAATAAAGAGATTAAAGTAAAAAAAAAAGTAAAAAAAAAAAAAAAAAAAGTAGAAAGAAATAGCCGATCTACAAGCTCACAGCGCAATAGGCTATGTCATGAGCTTGTACTATAGATCAGCTATTTTCACGGGTTTGTGCAACACAATTAATGTACTTAAAATACTCAAAGTTGGAATATGGAGATGCAAGGTTTCTATACAGAGTTCTTGTGCTAATGAATGTTGGGGTGAAACCATGAACATAGCCAGAGGTGATGAACAATATGAATGTTGGGGTGAAACCATGAACATAGCCAGAGGTGATGAACAATAATGAATGTTGGGGTGAAACCATGAACATAGCCAGAGGTGATGAACAATAATGAATGTTGGGGTGAAACCATGAACATAGCCAGAGGTGATGAACAATATGAATGTTGGGGTGAAACCATGAACATAGCCAGAGGTGATGAACAATATGAATGTTGGGGTGAAACCATGAACATAGCCAGAGGTGATGAACAATATGAATGTTGGGGTGAAACCATGAACATAGCCAGAGGTGATGAACAATATGAATGTTGGGGTGAAACCATGAACATAGCCAGAGGTGATGAACAATATGAATGTTGGGGTGAAACCATGAACATAGCCAGAGGTGATGAACAATATGAATGTTGGGGTGAAACCATGAACATAGCCAGAGGTGATGAACAATATGAATGTTGGGGTGAAACCATGAACATAGCCAGAGGTGATGAACAATATGAATGTTGGGGTGAAACCATGAACATAGCCAGAGGTGATGAACAATATGAATGTTGGGGTGAAACCATGAACATAGCCAGAGGTGATGAACAATATGAATGTTGGGGTGAAACCATGAACATAGCCAGAGGTGATGAACAATATGAATGTTGGGGTGAAACCATGAACATAGCCAGAGGTGATGAACAATATGAATGTTGGGGTGAAACCATGAACATAGCCAGAGGTGATGAACAATATGAATGTTGGGGTGAAACCATGAACATAGCCAGAGGTGATGAACAATATGAATGTTGGGGTGAAACCATGAACATAGCCAGAGGTGATGAACAATATGAATGTTGGGGTGAAACCATGAACATAGCCAGAGGTGATGAACAATATGAATGTTGGGGTGAAACCATGAACATAGCCAGAGGTGATGAACAATATGAATGTTGGGGTGAAACCATGAACATAGCCAGAGGTGATGAACAATATGAATGTTGGGGTGAAACCATGAACATAGCCAGAGGTGATGAACAATACGTACCGAGGGAGCTGTTAACAACCAAGCAGCTCTGCACTGTTAGGCTGAGCTCACACCTTTAATGCAATTCTCGTGCTCGTTGGATCAATGCTGTGTAGTATCATGGCCGCCCAATGCATTTCCAATGGAGGTCACATGGTTTGACACAACATAGGGGGAGGAGTCTGTTGTATGGCTTTCAGCTGTGTTTCGACTGCGCCCCTCCCCCTCATACAACACAATGTTGTGTCAAACCATGTGACCTCCATTGGAAATGCATTGGGCGGCCATGACACAACACAGCATTGATCCAACGAGCACAGAGAATTGCATTAACCGTGTGAGTGCACCCTTAGGCCTCACTCAGACCTTTACTGCATTGCTGTATGCTTGTTGGATGAATGTTGTGTAGTGTCATGGCCGCCCCAATGCATTTCCAATGGGAGTCACATGGTTTGACACAACATTTGTGTTGTATGAGGGGGAGGGGCGCAGTCGAAACACAGCCGAAAGCCATACAACAGCTTGTAGTCCAAAATGTGGACTACAAACCATGTGACTTCCATTGGAAATGCATTGGGGCGGCCATGACACTACACAACATTCATCCAACAAGCATACAGCAATGCAGTAAAGGTCTGAGTGAGGCCTTAGACCTCATTTATGCTATACTATACAGTACAACGGTGCTGCTTGCCAAAAATAACCCATCTACAAGCTAACAACAAGCTTTGAGATCAAAAAGGTTTTTGGCAAGGAATGACCTCTCTAGATGTAGCATGTAGGCCTATAGAAAGTTCCGTAAGTGATAATGCTTTGGTTAAAAGAAAAAAAGGTTATTGTTAAAAAGTTACAAGCCCTATTGACCTGTTTGCGTTGTATGTGTGTGTAGCCAGGCAGAGTTGAGCCTCATGGGCCACCGTAGACTGGCTGCACTGTCACTTCCTGGCCAATCAGTGGGAGTATATAAAGGCCCTGCAGACCATAGATATATATAAAACACTAGATGGCTCAAGGCGGAGTTTCTGACGTCGTTCACGTGGCAGCCATCTTACTTCGGGGCTACAGTACAGTATGTTCAATGGCAGCTCAAACAGAAACAGTCATAACGCGCTCAAATCTTGACGGATTTACAAACGGGTTGGTTTATTACAAACGATGTCAACGTGGCTATGATTCAGGACGCTTATCTGCTTAATTTATGTTTTTTATATGAACGTCGTATAAAAGCATATAAGTATGCGGACGTCTCTGACGTTTATAACAAACCAAACCGTTTGAAAATTGGTTGAAAATTGAGCAAGTTATGGTCATTTAAGAGTACATGCCCCATAGACACAATGTTATGTGTCCCGAGGTAAGATGGCCGCCACGTAACGACGTCGCTCTCCATTGGCCAACAGCGTGGGTGAGCTATCTAGAGTTTATATATATCTATGCTGCAGACTAGCAAACATAGGTTTCAAATTCCTGGACATAGTGGGTCTGGGTGGTAGAATGGATTGAATAGTTTTGCAAGGGGATATGGTGAAGGGCACTGCAAATAAGTTGCACTGTCTGAGAATCAAATGTTTTATTGTGTGGAAAGTTCCACACTCAGTTTAGTACGACTTAGTAAGCAATTTAAGGAAAGTGTCAGGAGACAGGTGCTATAGGCACATTTTTGAGTATTTGAGAGTAACCATAGGTTTTGTTTTGTAGTGTAACTCAGGAATCCAATAAGTAGGATGAACAAAGACACCAGTAGGTGGCGGTAATGCACAGATGTGTTTGCCAACCGCCAATAAACACCACTAGAAGAGGAAGAAAGAAGAAACATAGGTTTCTTGGTGTTGGCTGTCTGTGAACTGGGTCTCATTCTGGGTCTCATTCTGTCTGTGAACTGGGTCTCATTCTGGGTCTCATTCTGTCTCTGAACTGGGTCTCATTCTGTCTGAACTGGGCCTCATTCTGTCTGAACTGGGTCTCATTCTGTCAGTGAACTGGGTCTCATTCTGGGTCTCATTCTGTCTCTGAACTGGGTCTCATTCTGTCTGTGAACTGGGCCTCATTCTGTCAGAACTGGGTCTCATTCTGTCTGTGAACTGGGCCTCATTCTGTCAGAACTGGGTCTCATTCTGTCTGTGAACTGGGTCTCATTCTGTCAGTGAACTGGGCCTCATTCTGTCAGAACTGGGTCTCATTCTGTCTGTGAACTGGGTCTCATTCTGTCTGTGAACTGGGTCTCATTCTGGGTCTCATTCTGTCTGAACTGGGTCTCATTCTGTCTGAACTGGGTCTCATTCTGTCTGAACTGGGTCTCATTCTGTGAACTGGGTCTCATTCTGTCTGTGAACTGGGTCTCATTCTGTCAGTGAACTGGGTCTCATTCTGTCAGTGAACTGGGTCTCATTCTGTCAGTGAACTGGGTCTCAGTCTGTCTGTGAACTGGGTCTCATTCTCTGAACTGGGTCTCATTCTGTGAACTGGGTCTCATTCTGTGAACTGGGTCTCATTCTGTCTGAACTGGGTCTCATTCTGTCTGAACTGGGTCTCATTCTGTCTGTGAACTGGGTCTCATTCTGTCTGTGAACTGGGTCTCATTCTGTCTGAACTGGGTCTCATTCTGTCAGTGAACTGGGTCTCATTCTGTCAGTGAACTGGGTCTCATTGTGTCAGTGAACTGGGTCTCATTCTGTCTGAACTGGGTCTCATTCTGTCTGAACTGGGTCTCATTCTGTCTGAACTGGGTCTCATTCTGTCAGTGAACTGGGTCTCATTCTGTCAGTGAACTGGGTCTCATTGTGTCAGTGAACTGGGTCTCATTCTGTCTGAACTGGGTCTCATTCTGTCTGAACTGGGTCTCATTCTGTCTGAACTGGGTCTCATTCTGTCTGAACTGGGTCTCATTCTGTGAACTGGGTCTCATTCTGTCTGAACTGGGTCTCATTCTGTCTGAACTGGGTCTCATTCTGTCTGAACTGGGTCTCATTCTGGGTCTCATTCTGTCTGAACTGGGTCTCATTCTGGGTCTCATTCTGTCTGAACTGGGTCTCATTCTGGGTCTCATTCTGTCTGAACTGGGTCTCATTCTGTCTGAACTGGGTCTCATTCTGTCTGAACTGGGTCTCATTCTGTCAGTGAACTGGGTCTCATTCTGTCTGAACTGGGTCTCATTCTGTCAGTGAACTGGGTCTCATTCTGTGAACTGGGTCTCATTCTGTCTGAACTGGGTCTCATTCTGTCTGAACTGGGTCTCATTCTGTCAGTGAACTGGGTCTCATTCTGTCTGAACTGGGTCTCATTCTGTCAGTGAACTGGGCCTCATTCTGTCTGAACTGGGTCTCATTCTGTCTGAACTGGGTCTCATTCTGTCAGTGAACTGGGTCTCATTCTGTGAACTGGGTCTCATTCTGTCTGAACTGGGTCTCATTCTGTCTGAACTGGGTCTCATTCTGTCTGAACTGGGTCTCATTCTGTCTGAACTGGGTCTCATTCTGTCTGAACTGGGTCTAATTCTGTCTGAACTGGGTCTCATTCTGTCTGAACTGGGTCTCATTCTGGGTCTCATTCTGTCTGTGAACTGGGTCTCAGTCTGTCTGAACTGGGTCTCATTCTGTCTGAACTGGGTCTCATTCTGGGTGTCATTCTGTCTGAACTGGGTCTCATTCTGGGTCTCATTCTGTCTGTGAACTGGGTCTCATTCTGTCTGAACTGGGTCTCATTCTGGGTCTCATTCTGTCTGAACTGGGTCTCATTCTGGGTCTCATTCTGTCTGTGAACTGGGTCTCATTCTGTCTCTGAACTGGGTCTCATTCTGTCTGAACTGGGTCTCATTCTGGGTCTCATTCTGTCTGAACTGGGTCTCATTCTGGGTCTCATTCTGTCTGTGAACTGGGTCTCATTCTGGGTCTCATTCTGTCTGAACTGGGTCTCATTCTGGGTCTCATTCTGTCTGTGAACTGGGTCTCATTCTGTCTGAACTGGGTCTCATTCTGTCAGTGAACTGGGTCTCATTCTGTCTGAACTGGGTCTCATTCTGTCTGAACTGGGTCTCATTCTGTCAGTGAACTGGGTCTCATTCTGTCTGAACTGGGTCTCATTCTGTCAGTGAACTGGGTCTCATTCTGTCTGAACTGGGTCTCATTCTGTCTGAACTGGGTCTCATTCTGTCAGTGAACTGGGTCTCATTCTGTCTGTGAACTGGGTCTCATTCTGTCTGAACTGGGTCTCATTCTGTCTGAACTGGGTCTCATTCTGTCAGTGAACTGGGTCTCATTCTGTCAGTGAACTGGGTCTCATTGTGTCAGTGAACTGGGTCTCATTCTGTCTGTGAACTGGGTCTCATTCTGTCTGAACTGGGTCTCATTCTGTCTGAACTGGGTCTCATTCTGTCAGTGAACTGGGTCTCATTCTGTCTGTGAACTGGGTCTCATTCTGTCAGTGAACTGGGTCTCATTCTGTCTGTGAACTGGGTCTCATTCTGTCTGAACTGGGTCTCATTCTGCCTGAACTGGGTCTCATTCTGTCAGTGAACTGGGTCTCATTGTGTCAGTGAACTGGGTCTCATTCTGTCTGAACTGGGTCTCATTCTGTCTGAACTGGGTCTCATTCTGTCTGAACTGGGTCTCATTCTGTCTGAACTGGGTCTCATTCTGTCTGAACTGGGTCTCATTCTGTCAGTGAACTGGGTCTCATTCTGTCAGTGAACTGGGTCTCATTGTGTCAGTGAACTGGGTCTCATTCTGTCTGAACTGGGTCTCATTCTGTCTGAACTGGGTCTCATTCTGTCTGAACTGGGTCTCATTCTGTCTGAACTGGGTCTCATTCTGTGAACTGGGTCTCATTCTGTCTGAACTGGGTCTCATTCTGTCTGAACTGGGTCTCATTCTGTCTGAACTGGGTCTCATTCTGTCTGAACTGGGTCTCATTCTGTCTGAACTGGGTCTCATTCTGTCTGTGAACTGGGTCTCATTCTGTCTGAACTGGGTCTCATTCTGGGTCTCATTCTGTCTGAACTGGGTCTCATTCTGGGTCTCATTCTGTCTGAACTGGGTCTCATTCTGGGTCTCATTCTGTCTGAACTGGGTCTCATTCTGTCTGAACTGGGTCTCATTCTGGGTCTCATTCTGTCTGAACTGGGTCTCATTCTGTCTGAACTGGGTCTCATTCTGTCAGTGAACTGGGTCTCATTCTGTCTGAACTGGGTCTCATTCTGTCAGTGAACTGGGTCTCATTCTGTCTGAACTGGGTCTCATTCTGTCAGTGAACTGGGCCTCATTCTGTCTGAACTGGGTCTCATTCTGTCTGAACTGGGTCTCATTCTGTCAGTGAACTGGGTCTCATTCTGTGAACTGGGTCTCATTCTGTCTGAACTGGGTCTCATTCTGTCTGAACTGGGTCTCATTCTGTCTGAACTGGGTCTCATTCTGTCTGAACTGGGTCTCATTCTGTCTGAACTGGGTCTAATTCTGTCTGAACTGGGTCTCATTCTGTCTGAACTGGGTCTCATTCTGGGTCTCATTCTGTCTGTGAACTGGGTCTCAGTCTGTCTGAACTGGGTCTCATTCTGTCTGAACTGGGTCTCATTCTGGGTCTCATTCTGTCTGAACTGGGTCTCATTCTGGGTCTCATTCTGTCTGTGAACTGGGTCTCATTCTGTCTGAACTGGGTCTCATTCTGGGTCTCATTCTGTCTGAACTGGGTCTCATTCTGGGTCTCATTCTGTCTGTGAACTGGGTCTCATTCTGTCTCTGAACTGGGTCTCATTCTGTCTGAACTGGGTCTCATTCTGGGTCTCATTCTGTCTGAACTGGGTCTCATTCTGGGTCTCATTCTGTCTGAACTGGGTCTCATTCTGGGTCTCATTCTGTCTGTGAACTGGGTCTCATTCTGTCTGAACTGGGTCTCATTCTGTCTGAACTGGGTCTCATTCTGGGTCTCATTCTGTCTGAACTGGGTCTCATTCTGGGTCTCATTCTGTCTGTGAACTGGGTCTCATTCTGGGTCTCATTCTGTCTGTGAACTGGGTCTCATTCTGTCAGTGAACTGGGTCTCATTCTGTCTGTGAACTGGGTCTCATTGTGTCAGTGAACTGGGTCTCATTCTGTCTGTGAACTGGGTCTCATTCTGTCTGAACTGGGTCTCATTCTGTCTGAACTGGGTCTCATTGTGTCAGTGAACTGGGTCTCATTCTGTCTGTGAACTGGGTCTCATTCTGTCTGAACTGGGTCTCATTCTGTCTGAACTGGGTCTCATTCTGTCAGTGAACTGGGTCTCATTCTGTCAGTGAACTGGGTCTCATTCTGTCTGTGAACTGGGTCTCATTCTGTCTGAACTGGGTCTCATTCTGTCTGAACTGGGTCTCATTCTGTCAGTGAACTGGGTCTCATTCTGTCTGTGAACTGGGTCTCATTCTGTCTGTGAACTGGGTCTCATTCTGTCTGTGAACTGGGTCTCATTCTGTCTGAACTGGGTCTCATTCTGTCTGAACTGGGTCTCATTCTGTCTGAACTGGGTCTCATTCTGTCAGTGAACTGGGTCTCATTCTGTCTGAACTGGGTCTCATTCTGTCAGTGAACTGGGTCTCATTCTGTCTGAACTGGGTCTCATTCTGTCTGAACTGGGTCTCATTCTGTCAGTGAACTGGGTCTCATTCTGTCTGTGAACTGGGTCTCATTCTGTCTGAACTGGGTCTCATTCTGTCTGAACTGGGTCTCATTCTGTCAGTGAACTGGGTCTCATTCTGTCAGTGAACTGGGTCTCATTGTGTCAGTGAACTGGGTCTCATTCTGTCTGTGAACTGGGTCTCATTCTGTCTGAACTGGGTCTCATTCTGTCTGAACTGGGTCTCATTCTGTCAGTGAACTGGGTCTCATTCTGTCTGTGAACTGGGTCTCATTCTGTCAGTGAACTGGGTCTCATTCTGTCTGTGAACTGGGTCTCATTCTGTCTGAACTGGGTCTCATTCTGTCTGAACTGGGTCTCATTCTGTCTGAACTGGGTCTCATTCTGTCAGTGAACTGGGTCTCATTCTGTCTGTGAACTGGGTCTCATTCTGTCTGAACTGGGTCTCATTCTGTCTGTGAACTGGGTCTCATTCTGTCTGTGAACTGGGTCTCATTCTGTCTGAACTGGGTCTCATTCTGTCTGAACTGGGTCTCATTCTGTCAGTGAACTGGGTCTCATTCTGTCTGTGAACTGGGTCTCATTCTGTCTGTGAACTGGGTCTCATTCTGTCTGAACTGGGTCTCATTCTGTCTGTGAACTGGGTCTCATTCTGTCTGTGAACTGGGTCTCATTCTGTCTGAACTGGGTCTCATTCTGTCTGAACTGGGTCTCATTCTGTCAGTGAACTGGGTCTCATTCTGTCTGTGAACTGGGTCTCATTCTGTCTGTGAACTGGGTCTCATTCTGTCTGTGAACTGGGTCTCATTCTGTCTGAACTGGGTCTCATTCTGTCTGAACTGGGTCTCATTCTGTCAGTGAACTGGGTCTCATTCTGTCTGTGAACTGGGTCTCATTCTGTCTGTGAACTGGGTCTCATTCTGTCTGTGAACTGGGTCTCATTCTGTCTGTGAACTGGGTCTCATTCTGTCTGAACTGGGTCTCATTCTGTCTGAACTGGGTCTCATTCTGTCAGTGAACTGGGTCTCATTCTGTCAGTGAACTGGGTCTCATTCTGTCTGTGAACTGGGTCTCATTCTGTCTGTGAACTGGGTCTCATTCTGTCTGTGAACTGGGTCTCATTCTGTCTGTGAACTGGGTCTCATTCTGTCTGAACTGGGTCTCATTCTGTCTGAACTGGGTCTCATTCTGTCTGTGAACTGGGTCTCATTCTGTCTGTGAACTGGGTCTCATTCTGGGTGAGTAACAACAGCTCATTGATGTTTTGATTGTTATGCTGACAATATAAATTAGGATATTATTAACTATTGTTTGTTACTACTACTGTATATGTACCGAGAGGGAGTTGGTGTGAGAGAACACAACCACTCCAAGGTATAAATTATTATATATACAGGGCCGGTCCTGAGCAATCTGGCGCCCCAAGCAGGATTTTTCGCGGCGCCCCCATCCCCCCCCCCACCCCCCCCCCCCCCCTCAAAAAATAAAAAAAGTTTTTTTTTGTTTTACTCTGTCCCAAAAATTGAGGAGACACTGTGGAGACACTGGGGGGACAGTGGGGACACTGTGGAGGCACTGGGGGTCCATTGGGGAGGCACTGTGGGGACACTGGGGAGGCTCTGTGGAGGCACTGGCACTGGGGAGACACTGGGGAGGCACTGGGGGGGCACTGGGGGGGCACTGGGGGGACACGGTGCAGACAGAGTTGGGACAGAGTAAAACAAAATGTTTTGTTTTTTGTTTTTTTTGGCGCCCCTCCCCCATGGCGCTCGAAGCCGTTGCTTCGTCGGCCTGTAGGAAGAACCGGGCCTGTATATATATATATATATATAATAATTAATTATTATATATATATATATATATATATATATATATATATATATATATAATAATTAATATATATATATATATATATATATATATATATATATATATATATATATATTGTCAATGGTTTATTTTTGTTTGTGTAAAGTGACTAAATGTTGTTGTTCTCCCTCCCTTAGTTATTTCACCACTGCTGTTTTGTTTAGCTTGAGTTTTATAATTAGCTTTTATTTATTGAGCTATTTCTTTTGTATTGGCTTTTATACTTTTAAGGAATATAATAAACATACAACAGACAATGATTACATCTTAAATCCATTAGAAATGCATAAAGACAATAGATAAATAGAAAACATTAAATAAATTAAATATAGATAAAGGAGGGAGACCTTTGGACTCGTATCAGTTCTCATTTCAGAACTTTTAAACCGTAGAATAATTAGAATTTTAATTCAACGTATACCATTGGCCTAGGGGCAGCCAATCATGACTTGGTCGCTAAAGCCAACCGCAGAGGATGTATGTCAGGTTTCAAATGACAAAAAAAAGTTGAAATTGAAATCTTGTTTGAAATGACCAAACCTGTCTACCAATGATGTCGCTGGTATAGAGGGTAAGCACGTGACATCATCATCAAACCAGGAAGTTATGCAGGAACCCCCTCTGAGTGGCAAAACACTACTTTCTGGCCTTGACAGCCCATACATCCACACAGAAAAGTCCAATCTGATTGCATTAAACAACATTAAACAATGTTAAACTCACTTTGCCTGTTGCTTTGCCACTCGATTTGCCACTCGATGTGCCATTCACTTTAAGCATGCGCATACCCTCTATTGGTGGGTTTTTGAATTGTCCATATACACGGCGGTGCCAGGGATCCCCAAACATTTGAGATATTTTACAATAACTAGACCGGTGCTCGGCTGTAGGGCACCAAGTCGGTAACGGTGGAAGTTGGAGATCCATGCTCCACCCGGCTATGCAATACCCGTAGTACCCATGATCCATGCTCCACCCGGCTATGCAATACCCGTAGTACCCATGTCAGAGTACCATGCTCCACCCGGCTATGCAATACCCGTAGTACCCATGTCAGAGTACCATGCTCCACCCGGCTATGCAATACCCGTAGTACCCATGTCAGAGTACCATGCTCCACCCGGCTATGCAATACCCGTAGTACCCATATCAGAGTACCATGCTCCACTCGGCTATGCAATACCCGTAGTACCCATGATCCATGCTCCACCCGGCTATGCAATACCCGTAGTACCAATGTCAGAGTACCATGCTCCACCCGGCTATGCAATACCCGTAGTACCAATGTCAGAGTACCATGCTCCATTCGGCTATGCAATACCCGTAGTATCCATGATCCATGCTCCACCCGGCTATGCAATACCCGTAGTACCCATGTCAGAGTACCCGTAGTACCCATGTCAGAGTACCCGATCAACCCATCTGTCTGTGTCCCTTATATACCCATAGCCATATATGGAGATTTCTGTATCTGTCTTTATTCATATGGAGTTCTGTGTCAGGCATGCCCATGTTGTGATGTTAGAACAGGCCAGCTCCATATATGGACCTTGGGCAGGTGGCCTGTCCAGAGCCCGGGCAGAGGCCTTTTGTGCCGGTACTGGACAACCGTGGGTCCGACGGACTCGACACCGGGCACTGCACTCCCTGTGGGGGTGTGGAACACGTACGCCCCCCCCCCCCCCCTACAACATGATAATTAAGTACTATGATTATACTAGTGTACAGAAAGTGTTAAAATGTAGTTTTTACACCCAGTATGCCTGGTTTCATGCCTGGTTTCAAATACTTTTACTTCTACTTCTACATCCCAGTTCCAATATTGAACTTTTACTCCAATACATTTATTTGAAAGTTTTACTCATACCTACTACTTTGTAGAGTTTGATTACTTTTCCCACCACTGCAGGTTACTGTTTATATGCAGTAAGTGAACAAAACGTTGAAAGTGCAGGTGAGGTTGCTGCACTGGCAGATGAATGCGCGCTGACACATAGCAGGGACTCCCCAGGCTGTGCCTTTGGAGGTGGCAGAGTTCAGCTCTGCTGGGAGGGAGATGTTTCTCTGGACGTCATGCCAGATGGGGTTTAGTTTTCTCACAGAGGGCGGAGCGTACTGTCCGCACGAATCCCCAAATGTTTGTAAATTCTGTCAGCAGAAAGGGCACTGCATGGAAAGAGGACCGTCCGTGCTACAGAATTTTAAAATCAGCTGAGTCTCCATATTGTAACTTTTTGTGTTTGTTCGTAAATGAACTCTGTACCCTATCATTCTACAGTATCACACAAAAGCCTCAAAAGTAGCAGATCCACAAGCTTGAAGCGTACATGTTGTGGCGCAACGCAGCGAGTTTTGAGCCTGTAGATCTGCAACTTTTGATACTTTTGAATTTGAATCCTGAAAAGTACCGTCAAGTACCATCCCACTTTTTACACATTCACCTCAGTGACCTCTGGATGTGCAAATGAGTTGTTTTCCATTTCCTCAGATAGTTATTTATCCATCTGATCTGATAGTTATCCATCTGATCTGATAGTTATCCATCTGATCTGATAGTTATCCATCTGATCTGATAGTTATCCATCTGATCTGATAGTTGTCCATCTGATCTGATAGTTATCCATCTGATCTGATAGTTATCCATCTGATCTGATAGTTATCCATCTGATCTGATAGTTGTCCATCTGATCTGATAGTTATCCATCTGATCTGATAGTTATCCATCTGATAGTTATCCATCTGATCTGATAGTTATCCATCTGATAGTTATCCATCTGATCTGATAGTTATCCATCTGCTGGAACTGTTACTGCAGGACCAGCCAAGTGGATTTCTATTTTTATTTTTTACCTGTGAAGGTTTTGTCCTCTGGCTGGCTGGACAACATGTCCATCTACCTCTAGTATTCCTGCCTCTATAGGTGGACAACATGTCCATCTACCTCTAGTATTCCTGCCTCTGTGGACAACATGTCCATCTACCTCTAGTATTCCTGCCTCTGTGGACAACATGTCCATCTACCTCTAGTATTACTGCCTCTATAGGTGGACAACATGTCCATCTACCTCTAGTATTCCTGCCTCTGTGGACAACATGTCCATCTACCTCTAGTATTCCTGCCTCTATAGGTGGACAACATGTCCATCTACCTCTAGTATTCCTGCCTCTATAGACAACATGTCCATCTACCTCTAGTATTCCTGCCTCTGTGGACAACATGTCCATCTACCTCTAGTATTCCTGCCTCTGTGGACAACATGTCCATGTACCTCTAGTATTCCTGCCTCTATAGGTGGACAACATGTCCATCTACCTCTAGTATTCCTGCCTCTATAGGTGGACAACATGTCCATCTACCTCTAGTATTCCTGCCTCTGTGGACAACATGTCCATCTACCTCTAGTATTCCTGCCTCTGTGGACAACATGTCCATCTACCTCTAGTATTCCTGCCTCTATAGACAACATGTCCATCTACCTCTAGTATTCCTGTCTCTATGGACAACATGTCCATCTACCTCTAGTATTCCTGCCTCTATAGGTGGACAACATGTCCATCTACCTCTAGTATTCCTGCCTCTATAGGTGGACAACATGTCCATCTACCTCTAGTATTCCTGCCTCTGTGGACAACATGTCCATCTACCTCTAGTATTCCTGCCTCTGTGGACAACATGTCCATCTACCTCTAGTATTCCTGCCTCTATAGACAACATGTCCATCTACCTCTAGTATTCCTGCCTCTGTGGACAACATGTCCATCTACCTCTAGTATTCCTGCCTCTATAGGTGGACAACATGTCCATCTACCTCTAGTATTCCTGCCTCTGTGGACAACATGTCCATCTACCTCTAGTATTCCTGCCTCTGTGGACAACATGTCCATCTACCTCTAGTATTCCTGCCTCTGTGGACAACATGTCCATCTACCTCTAGTATTCCTGCCTCTATAGGTGGACAACATGTCCATCTACCTCTAGTATTCCTGCCTCTATAGACAACATGTCCATCTATCTCTAGTATTCCTGCCTCTGTGGACAACATGTCCATCTACCTCTAGTATTCCTGCCTCTGTGGACAACATGTCCATCTACCTCTAGTATTCCTGCCTCTGTGGACAACATGTCCATCTACCTCTAGTATTCCTGCCTCTATAGGTGGACAACATGTCCATCTACCTCTAGTATTCCTGCCTCTATAGGTGGACAACATGTCCATCTACCTCTAGTATTCCTGCCTCTGTGGACAACATGTCCATCTACCTCTAGTATTCCTGCCTCTGTGGACAACATGTCCATCTACCTCTAGTATTCCTGCCTCTATAGACAACATGTCCATCTACCTCTAGTATTCCTGTCTCTATGGACAACATGTCCATCTACCTCTAGTATTCCTGCCTCTATAGGTGGACAACATGTCCATCTACCTCTAGTATTCCTGCCTCTATAGGTGGACAACATGTCCATCTACCTCTAGTATTCCTGCCTCTGTGGACAACATGTCCATCTACCTCTAGTATCCCTGCCTCTGTGGACAACATGTCCATCTACCTCTAGTATTCCTGCCTCTATAGACAACATGTCCATCTACCTCTAGTATTCCTGCCTCTGTGGACAACATGTCCATCTACCTCTAGTATTCCTGCCTCTATAGACAACATGTCCATCTACCTCTAGTATTCCTGCCTCTGTGGACAACATGTCCATCTACCTCTAGTATTCCTGCCTCTGTGGACAACATGTCCATCTACCTCTAGTATTCCTGCCTCTGTGGACAACATGTCCATCTACCTCTAGTATTCCTGCCTCTATAGGTGGACAACATGTCCATCTACCTCTAGTATTCCTGCCTCTATAGACAACATGTCCATCTACCTCTAGTATTCCTGCCTCTGTGGACAACATGTCCATCTACCTCTAGTATTCCTGCCTCTGTGGACAACATGTCCATCTACCTCTAGTATTCCTGCCTCTGTGGACAACATGTCCATCTACCTCTAGTATTCCTGCCTCTGTGGACAACATGTCCATCTACCTCTAGTATTCCTGCCTCTATAGACAACATGTCCATCTACCTCTAGTATTCCTGCCTCTGTGGACAACATGTCCATCGACCTCTAGTATTCCTGCCTCTATAGACAACATGTCCATCTACCTCTAGTATTCCTGCCTCTATGGACAACATGTCCATCTACCTCTAGTATTCCTGCCTCTGTGCACAACATGTCCATCTACCTCTAGTATTCCTGCCTCTGTGGACAACATGTCCATCTACCTCTAGTATTCCTGCCTCTGTGGACAACATGTCCATCTACCTCTAGTATTCCTGCCTCTATGGACAACATGTCCATCTACCTCTAGTATTCCTGCCTCTGTGGACAACATGTCCATTTACCTCTAGTATTCCTGCCTCTGTGGACAACATGTCCATCTACCTCTAGTATTCCTGCCTCTGTGGACAACATGTCCATCTACCTCTAGTATTCCTGCCTCTGTGGACAACATGTCCATCTACCTCTAGTATTCCTGCCTCTGTGGACAACATGTCCATCTACCTCTAGAATTCCTGCCTCTGTGGACAACATGTCCATCTACCTCTAGTATTCCTGCCTCTGTGGACAACATGTCCATCTACCTCTAGTATTCCTGCCTCTGTGGACAACATGTCCATCTACCTCTAGTATTCCTGCCTCTGTGGACAACATGTCCATCTTCCTCTAGTAGATGGACATCTTATATCTTAAGAAACGTTAATATATTGAGATAAGAGGTTATCTGCCCGACAGACGTTTGAGTGGTGCAGCCACTCCATTGCCCAGCAATGTGCTGTCCCTGGCTGGCTGGGTCCGTCCAAGCACGGAAATAGCGTTTTTTCACCACCAAGTGCCACTGTTGTGCAGCCTAACACGCACGCACACACAGTACAAGTACAAGTACAAGTACAAGTACAAGTACAGTACAGTACAGCACCACTCAGTTCAGATGTGTCTGATTTATATGTTCTCTTTGACATGCTTATTTAATTAATGTTTGCTTTTTTTCTTCACACTGTTTTCGTGGAAACAAATGGAACCGTATGTGAACTCTGAGATGTTACACACTCTCAGAGTTAAATAACCACTGAGGATTTGACGGTGTAGATTGACTGGGACGTCTCCCAGAGGCAGACAACGGTGTCAGGGATCCCTTGATTGATGCGCCTCAAACCAGGAGTCCTTGAAATTCCAAAGGTTGAGAATCAACTTTCCAAAAATGGATATTTATAAACTCCCCAAAGAGCAAAGATTATGAATGAAGGCAATCAGGACACGGTGACGCTCCGACTGCCAGTGGCGGAAAGTAACTAAATACATTTACTTATTGTAAGTACTGTAGTTAAAGGTCCTAGAACATGAAATTCAATTTTTCAAAACATGTTGGTGTTTTTGCGCTCCCCTGTGTGTTTTCTATCCCCACAAATATGCAATTTTGAACAATCATGCTTTCTCATCATAGAGGCTTTTATGGAAATTGCTCTCAGGAACAGCTCAACTGATTTGGTCATATGCGTGATGTCACCAGTATCACCCTATACTCCCCCTCTTCAGTCTTCAGGGGACAGGGTTAATGTTGAACCCCCACCACCAGGACAGGGTTAATGTTGAACCCCCACCACCAGGACAGGGTTAATGTTGAACCCCCCACCACCAGGACAGGGTTAATGTTGAACCCCCACCACCAGGACAGGGTTAATGTTGAACCCCCCACCACCAGGACAGGGTTAATGTTGAACCCCCACCACCAGGACAGGGTTAATGTTGAACCCCCACCACCAGGACAGGGTTAATGTTGAACCCC
>NC_136808.1:63200273-63219139 GCF_951216825.1 Electrona antarctica | reverse complement strand
GTGGAGCGTGGTAATGACAATAGATAGACCATCCAAGAGCACATTAACGGGCAGAGCCCAGAAACCATCCCCCATCACTGTGAATGACCTGAGAGGGATCCTGGATGAAATATCCCTTTGAATAGCATCACTATTAGACCTCCGCTGTTTCAGGGGGCCTTCAGACACAGTGGTGGAAAAAGTACTCACATGCTTTATACTTAAGTAAAAAGTATATCATCATATATATATATATATATCCATCAAAATCATTGAAGGGAAATGCTTTATTTAAATACTTTATTAAAACCTCACTAGCATACAGAAACCTATAACTGCCTGTTCTGGGGTGAAAAGTCAAAGAAAAGACCTGGGGGCTCCATTTTCGTCACCGCTAAAACCCCTTATCCTTAAACTTCCTTGCCTTTTTTTTTTTTTTACTATTTTGAAAAGAAAATTTGAATAGTTCAACTAGCCAATCTACATCGAACACGGTGTGAGCTCGTAGACTGCAGGCCATTTTAAACTATTCAAAAATGTTTTGCAAAATAGTCAAAAAGGCAAATAAGTTTAGGGATAAGGGGTTTAGCAGTGACGAAAATGGAGCCCCTAATCTATACTAGTTTGTAGATCGGCTATGTTTGGCAAATTGATGTTGTAGACGGAACGAAATAGTGCTTGTAGTATCGACCCCTGGGGGCCTATGTTGGTAAATAGTGCTTGTAGTATCGACCCCTGGGGGGCCTATGTGGTAAATAGTGCTTGTAGTATCGACCCCTGGGGGCCTATGTGGTCGAATAAGAGTAGTATCGACCCCTGGGGGCCCTATGTGGTCAATAAGAGTAGTATCGACCCCTGGGGGCCTATGTGGTCAATAAGAGTAGTATCGACCCCCTGGGGGCCTATGTGGTCAATAAGAGTAGTATCGACCCCTGGGGGCCTATGTGGTCAATAAGAGTAGTATCGACCCCTGGGGGCCTATGTGGTCAATAAGAGTAGTATCGACCCCTGGGGGCCTATGTGGTCAATAAGAGTAGTATCGACCCCTGGGGGCCTATGTGGTCAATAAGAGTATAATGAAACCGTTAGTATCGACCCCTGGGGGCCTATGTGGTCAATAAGAGTATAATGAAACCGTTAGTATCGACCCCTGGGGGCCTATGTGGTCAATAAGAGTATAATGAAACCGTTAGTATCGACCCCTGGGGGCCTATGTGGTCAATAAGAGTAGTATCGACCCCTGGGGGCCTATGTGGTCAATAAGACCGTAGTATCGACCCCTGGGGGCCTATGTGGTCAATAAGAGTAGTATCGACCCCTGGGGGCCTATGTGGTCATGTAGTATCGACCCCTGGGGGCCTATGTGGTCATGTAGTATCGACCCCTGGGGGCCTATGTGGTCATGTAGTATCGACCCCTGGGGGCCTATGTGGTCAATAAGAGTAGTATCGACCCCTGGGGGCCTATGTGGTCAATAAGAGTAGTATCGACCCCTGGGGGCCTATGTGGTCAATAAGAGTAGTATCGACCCCTGGGGGCCTATGTGGTCATGTAGTATCGACCCCTGGGGGCCTATGTGGTCAATAAGAGTAGTATCGACCCCTGGGGGCCTATGTGGTCATGTAGTATCGACCCCTGGGGGCCTATGTGGATGTAGTATCGACCCCTGGGGGCCTATGTGGTCAATAAGAGTAGTATCGACCCCTGGGGGCCTATGTGGTCAATAAGAGTAGTATCGACCCCTGGGGGCCTATGTGGTCATGTAGTATCGACCCCTGGGGGCCTATGTGGTCATGTAGTATCGACCCCTGGGGGCCTATGTGGTCATGTAGTATCGACCCCTGGGGGCCTATGTGGTCAATAAGAGTAGTATCGACCCCTGGGGGCCTATGTGGTCAATAAGAGTAGTATCGACCCCTGGGGGCCTATGTGGTCAATAAGAGTAGTATCGACCCCTGGGGGCCTATGTGGTCATGTAGTATCGACCCCTGGGGGCCTATGTGGTCAATAAGAGTAGTATCGACCCCTGGGGGCCTATGTGTTCATGTAGTATCGACCCCTGGGGGCCTATGTGGATGTAGTATCGACCCCTGGGGGCCTATGTGGTCAATAAGAGTAGTATCGACCCCTGGGGGCCTATGTGGTCAATAAGAGTAGTATCGACCCCTGGGGGCCTATGTGGTCATGTAGTATCGACCCCTGGGGGCCTATGTGGTCATGTAGTATCGACCCCTGGGGGCCTATGTGGTCATGTAGTATCGACCCCTGGGGGCCTATGTGGTCATGTAGTATCGACCCCTGGGGGCCTATGTGGTCATGTAGTATCGACCCCTGGGGGCCTATGTGGTCAATAAGAGTATCGACCCCTGGGGGCCTATGTGGTCAATAAGAGTATCGACCCCTGGGGGCCTATGTGGTCAATAAGTAGTATCGACCCCTGGGGGCCTATGTGGTCAATAAGAGTATCGACCCCTGGGGGCCTATGTGGTCATGTAGTATCGACCCCTGGGGGCCTATGTGGTCATGTAGTATCGACCCCTGGGGGCCTATGTGGTCAATAAGAGTATAATGTAGTATCGACCCCTGGGGGCCTATGTGGTCAATAAGAGTATCGACCCCTGGGGGCCTATGTGGTCAATAAGAGTATAATGAAACCGTTAGTATCGACCCCTGGGGGCCTATGTGGTCAATAAGAGTATAATGAAACCGTTAGTATCGACCCCTGGGGGCCTATGTGGTCAATAAGAGTATCGACCCCTGGGGGCCTATGTAGTATCGACCCCTGGGGGCCTATGTGGTCATGTAGTATCGACCCCTGGGGGCCTATGTGGTCAATAAGAGTATAATGAAACCGTTAGTATCGACCCCTGGGGGCCTATGTGGTCAATAAGAGTATCGACCCCTGGGGGCCTATGTAGTATCGACCCCTGGGGGCCTATGTGGTCATGTAGTATCGACCCCTGGGGGCCTATGTGGTCAATAAGAGTATCGACCCCTGGGGGCCTATGTAGTATCGACCCCTGGGGGCCTATGTGGTCATGTAGTATCGACCCCTGGGGGCCTATGTGGTCAATAAGAGTATCGACCCCTGGGGGCCTATGTGGTCATGTAGTATCGACCCCTGGGGGCCTATGTGGTCAATAAGAGTATCGACCCCTGGGGGCCTATGTGGTCAATAAGAGTATCGACCCCTGGGGGCCTATGTGGTCAATAAGAGTATCGACCCCTGGGGGCCTATGTGGTCAATAAGAGTATCGACCCCTGGGGGCCTATGTGGTCAATAAGTAGTATCGACCCCTGGGGGCCTATGTGGTCATGTAGTATCGACCCCTGGGGGCCTATGTGGTCAATAAGAGTATCGACCCCTGGGGGCCTATGTGGTCAATAAGTAGTATCGACCCCTGGGGGCCTATGTGGTCATGTAGTATCGACCCCTGGGGGCCTATGTGGTCAATAAGAGTATCGACCCCTGGGGGCCTATGTGGTCAATAAGTAGTATCGACCCCTGGGGGCCTATGTGGTCAATAAGAGTATCGACCCCTGGGGGCCTATGTGGTCAATAAGAGTATCGACCCCTGGGGGCCTATGTGGTCATGTAGTATCGACCCCTGGGGGCCTATGTGGTCAATAAGAGTATCGACCCCTGGGGGCCTATGTGGTCATGTAGTATCGACCCCTGGGGGCCTATGTGGTCAATAAGAGTATCGACCCCTGGGGGCCTATGTGGTCATGTAGTATCGACCCCTGGGGGCCGATGTGGTCAATAAGAGTCTAATGAAACCGCTGAGCTGGATGTCTCGGAATATCTAAATAAGGTCAACAAATCTGATAGTTTTGGACTTGGAAGTGTATGTGTTGACGAGTCAGGCCCAAATCTGGAAGTGTATGTGTTGACGAGTCAGGCCCAAATCTTATTCATTCATTCAAACCTTGATGATTTGTGCTCGCTAAGCCGCTTTTAGATGGTTAAAATACGCCCCAAAAGACCGAGGGCATCAATCACAGAGCAATAGAATTCAATTAAAAACAGTTCTGCAGCACACTGACGCACAGTGGCTAGAAATCAATGCCCTAAACTCTGCCAGAGATAGAAGAACCGTAATAATCTCCATGAGCTCCTGGCATCGACGCTGAATGCACTTCTACCAGCTTCACTGCAAAGCTCGGGTGACATGCTGGAAAGTCAACTTATTTATTGTACTCGACGTACATTTGGAGGTTGTTTTACTTTCCCCTTTTCGGTACTTTATACTTCTACTTCTACTTCTACTCAACCACAACTGATACTTCTACTCAACCACAACTGATACTTCTACTCAACCTCCACTGATACTTCTACTCAACCACAACTGCAGAGGCAAATAAATATTGTACATTTTTACTCCACTCCTCCGTTACTTGATATGGCTTTCTCACTTTTTAGATTTAGATGATAACAAAACACACATTAACCACTTACTGTAGGGCTTGAGTGTTGAAGTGCTCTGCAAATAAGCAGTCTTAAATCTTTCTACAATATAAACACGCACGCACGCACGCACACACACACACGCACACACGCACACACACACACACACACACACACACACACACACACACACACACACACACACACACACACACACACACACACACACACACAGTTGTGTTAAAGTGCAGCACACCTCACCTCAGGCAGTTTTATGAAGTAGCCATGGCAGTGACATAACTCACATCTGAAATCACAATTGGTCCCCAACCCCAGTGAGGACACAGTGCTATCCACTGTCCCCAACCCCAGTGAGGACACAGTGCTATCCACTGTCCCCAACCCCAGTGAGGACACAGTGCTATCCACTGTCCCCAACCCCAGTGAGGACACAGTGCTATCCACTGTCCCCAACCCCAGTGAGGAGTCAGGACACAGTGCTATCCACTGTCCCCAACCCCAGTGAGGACACAGTGCTATCCACTGTCCCCAACCCCAGTGAGGACATAGTGCTATCCACTGTCCCCAACCCCAGTGAGGACACAGTGCTATCCTCTGTCCCCAACCCCAGTGAGGACACAGTGCTATCCTCTGTCCCCAACCCCAGTGAGGACACAGTGCTATCCACTGTCCCCAACCCCAGTGAGGACACAGTGCTATCCACTGTCCCCAACCCCAGTGAGGACACAGTGCTATCCTCTGTCCCCAACCCCAGTGAGGACACAGTGCTATCCACTGTCCCCAACCCCAGTGAGGACACAGTGCTATCCTCTGTCCCCAACCCCAGTGAGGACATAGTGCTATCCACTGTCCCCAACCCCAGTGAGGACACAGTGCTATCCACTGTCCCCAACCCCAGTGAGGACACAGTGCTATCCTCTGTCCCCAACCCCAGTGAGGACACAGTGCTATCCACTGTCCCCAACCCCAGTGAGGACACAGTGCTATCCACTGTCCCCAACCCCAGTGAGGACACAGTGCTATCCTCTGTCCCCAACCCCAGTGAGGACACAGTGCTATCCACTGTCCCCAACCCCAGTGAGGACACAGTGCTATCCACTGTCCCCAACCCCAGTGAGGACACAGTGCTATCCACTGTCCCCAACCCCAGTGAGGACACAGTGCTATCCACTGTCCCCAAGTCCAGTGAGGACACAGTGCTATCCACTGTCCCCAACCCCAGTGAGGACACAGTGCTATCCACTGTCCCCAACCCCAGTGAGGACACAGTGCTATCCACTGTCCCCAACCCCAGTGAGGACACAGTGCTATCCTCTGTCCCCAACCCCAGTGAGGACACAGTGCTATCCACTGTCCCCAACCCCAGTGAGGACACAGTGCTATCCACTGTCCCCAACCCCAGTGAGGACACAGTGCTATCCTCTGTCCCCAACCCCAGTGAGGACACAGTGCTATCCACTGTCCCCAACCCCAGTGAGGACACAGTGCTATCCACTGTCCCCAACCCCAGTGAGGACACAGTGCTATCCACTGTCCCCAAGTCCAGTGAGGACACATGTATGCTCTGTGGCGTGTTCTCTGCTAGTTTGTTGTGCTACCGTCCGGCCAGCAGCCACATGTATGCTCTGTGGCGTGTTCTCTGCTAGTTTGTTGTGCTACCGTCCGGCCAGCAGCCGCATGTATGCTCTGTGGCGTGTTCTCTGCTAGTTTGTTGTGCTACCGTCCGGCCAGCAGCCACATGTATGCTCTGTGGCGTGTTCTCTGCTAGTTTGTTGTGCTACCGTCCGGCCAGCAGCCTCATGTATGCTCTGTGGCGTGTTCTCTGCTAGTTTGTTGTGCTACCGTCCGGCCAGCAGCCACATGTATGCTCTGTGGCGGGTTCTCTGCTAGTTTGTTGTGCTACCGTCCGGCCAGCAGCCACATGTATGCTCTGTGGCGTGTTCTCTGCTAGTTTGTTGTGCTACCGTCCGGCCAGCAGCCTCATGTATGCTCTGTGGCGTGTTCTCTGCTAGTTTGTTGTGCTACCGTCCGGCCAGCAGCCACATGTATGCTCTGTGGCGTGACACCACTCCCCACAGTCACTCCCAAGCTGGCCAGCGATCATTAATCAGAAGCATTGTGTATTCAGATGAGTGTGTGCATTGTCCCCGTTTGGCTCCCGTGACGTGACAGTATTGTTCCACGTTTTGCTTTGGCAATATAAACGTATGTTTTCTCATGCCAATAAAGCCCCTTGAAATGAATTGATATGCATTCAGGCTCAGTCCTATGTTAATTCACGCTGGTGTGACACTAGGCTCAGTCCTATGTTAATTCACGCTGGTGTGACACTTGGCAGCTTTTGTAAACTTAATTTGTTTAGGGCAGTTATTATGTAATTTTTGCCTGCCAGGTTTATGGACTTTAATGTTTGTTTAGGTCTCGCTGCACCTCAGTGTGTTTTACCCCTGAAGTCCACTTTGACAGACCCTCTCCCAGCTGGTTCTGGGTCTTGCTGGTTCTTGTGGTACCAGTTTAATGTACCAAAATATATACTATGTTTTTTTAGGTTTTGTTTTGTTCAATTTAGGAGTTGATTAATCAAACCATGAATACTTCAGTGCTCTTAATGCAGTCCTTCATTGCAGTTATAATTGACAGTGTTTATTGATTCATAGCATTCATTTAGCAAAGATTTACTTTATTAGGGGTACTTTTAAAGTGCCAACATTAATACAACAACATAGTCAGGTCTCATATTCACATATTGGACCATTAACTCCTGCTCGTCTAGTCAGGTCTCATATTGGACCATTAACTCCTGCTCGTCTAGTCAGGTCTCATATTGGACCATTAACTCCTGCTCGTCTAGTCAGGTCTCATATTGGACCATTAACTCCTGCTCGTCTAGTCAGGTCTCATATTGGACCATTAACTCCTGCTCGTCAGAGCATCACCTTTTGAGAGCAAACATTTGAGAAAAAACAGGCAGACATTTTATGAAAATAACAATGTAAAAGCTAACAATTTCCCGCATTGTGAGCTTGTAGATCTGCTACTTTTGAGTGGCACCATCTGGAACATGAATAAAACAGCTCTTTGTAAAAAAAATAAAAAAATAAAATTGAGTTGTATTATCGTAACTAGCAACCTTTGTTCAACTATCGGCAACTATACACCGCTTCGAATGTCATCAACCGATAATCACCAATATACTTCCACATACTGCCTACCGCGAGTAGGCGACTAGGAAACGATGTCCTACATACTGCCTACCGCCAGTAGGCGGCTAGGAAACGATGTCCTACATACTGCCTACCGCGAGTAGGCGACTAGGAAACGATGTCCTACATACTGCCTACCGCCAGTAGGCCACTAGGAAACGATGTCCTACATACTGCCTACCGCGAGTAGGCGACTAGGAAACATCCCTGTCCTACATACTGCCTACCGCGAGTAGGCGACTAGGAAACGCCGAAGTGAAATTACTGCCGCCGAAGCGAAAACATCGTGAAACAACTTTGCTTTATGTTTACTTATGTGGCTGTGGCTGGTTAAGACTGTGGCTGGTTAAGACTGTGGCTGGTTAAGACTGTGGCTGGTTAAGACTGTGGCTGGTTAAGACTGTGGCCGGTTAAGACTGTGGCTGGTTAAGACTGTGGCTGGTTAAGACTGTGGCTGGTTAAGACTGTGGCTGGTTAAGACTGTGGCTGGTTAAGACTGTGGCCGGTTAAGACTGAGGTTAGGGTTATGGTTAGAGTTAGTAATTGGGTTAGTAATCAGACAATATGCTCCAAAGGCTGACAACAACGTCAATATGTAATGTCCATACTGGCTCCATTGCACGTCTTGATTAGGGCTGATGACGATGATTAAATCATCTGATAACATCCTGATAACATCATGATTAAATCATCTGATAACATCCAAAACCGCTATTTGGATATTGTCAATGCTTGCTAACTACTACACGTCAATTAAACATAGCAACGATGACAAACGGACGGTTTGATTTTAGGACTGGATGCTTTGCACTTCCTGTCCTGTGTCAAAATGTTCAACTCAAACCATTTTCAGTTGCTGTTGCTTGTTGGTAGTCATGGCTGCCCACCTGTTCCCTTATGTGGGAGTTCCAACCGCTCATAATCGTACTAAAAAACATCAAGATTGCATGCCGTCTTCAGACTAGGACTTATAGGTCTAAGACGTACAGCAGGTCAGATAACTTCATCTGCAACGTCCACTGGAGCAGACGTGGATCTGAATCCTCCATGATCTCCCACCATGCAACAGCACATAGCAGACAGACATCCATGCATGAACACAGGACCTTCCCCTTGGGTTCAACCTTCTCCCAGGAGGTCCCTGGGTTGAATCTCCACAGGACCTTCCCCTTGGGTTCAACCTTCTCCCAGGAGGTCCCTGGGAGGACCTTCCCCTTGGGTTCAACCTTCTCCCAGGAGGTCCCTGGGTTCAACCTTCTCCCAGGAGGTCCCTGGGTTGAATCTCCCCTTGGGTTCAACCTTCTCCCAGGAGGTCCCTGGGTTCAACCTTCTCCCAGGAGGTCCCTGGGTTCAACCTTCTCCCAGGAGGCCCCTGGGTTCAACCTTCTCCCAGGAGGTCCCTGGGTTGAATCTCCCCTTGGGTTCAACCTTCTCCCAGGAGGTCCCTGGGTTGAATCTCCCCTTGGGTTCAACCTTCTCCCAGGAGGTCCCTGGGTTCAACCTTCTCCCAGGAGGTCCCTGGGTTCAACCTTCTCCCAGGAGGCCCCTGGGTTCAACCTTCTCCCAGGAGGTCCCTAGGTTGAATCTCCCCTTGGGTTCAACCTTCTCCCAGGAGGTCCCTGGGTTGAATCTCCCCTTGGGTTCAACCTTCTCCCAGGAGGTCCCTGGGAGGACCTTCCCCTTGGGTTCAACCTTCTCCCAGGAGGTCCCTGGGTTCAACCTTCTCCCAGGAGGTCCCTGGGTTGAATCTCCACAGGACCTTCCCCTTGGGTTCAACCTTCTCCCAGGAGGTCCCTGGGTTGAATCTCCACAGGACCTTCCCCTTGGGTTCAACCTTCTCCCAGGAGGTCCCTGGGTTGAATCTCCACAGATCATTGAAGGTACGGCCATATTGTTATAAAGGATAGAGTGTGGACAGGGAGCCACAGCCCCGCCCCCTGCTGTTAATTTCAATGGAAGTTTCTCAGCGGCATTTTGAAGCATCCGGAAGAACGCTCTACTTCCGTATCTGAAGAACACTCTACTTCCGTATCTGAAGAACGCTCTACTTCCGTATCTGAAGAACGCTCTACTTCCGTATCTGAAGAACACTCTACTTCCGTATCTGAAGAACGCTCTACTTCCGTATCTGAAGAACGCTCTACTTCCGTATCTGAAGAACGCTCTACTTCCATATCTGAAGAACGCTCTACTTCCATATCTGAAGAACGCTCTACTTCCATATCTGAAGAACGCTCTACTTCCGTATCTGAAGAACGCTCTACTTCCATATCTGAAGAACGCTCTACTTCCATATCTGAAGAACGCTCTACTTCCGTATCTGAAGAACGCTCTACTTCCGTATCTGAAGAACGCTCTACTTCCATATCTGAAGAACGCTCTACTTCCGTATCTGAAGAACGCTCTACTTACGTATCTGAAGAACGCTCTACTTCCGTATCTGAAGAACGCTCTACTTCCATATCTGAAGAACGCTCTACTTCCGTATCTGAAGAACGCTCTACTTCCATATCTGAAGAACGCTCCACTTCCGTATCTGAAGAACGCTCCACTTCCGTATCTGAAGAACGCTCTACTTCCGTATCTGAAGAACGCTCTACTTCCGTATCTGAAGAACGCTCTACTTCCATATCTGAAGAACGCTCTACTTCCGTATCTGAAGAACGCTCCACTTCCGTATCTGAAGAACGCTCTACTTCCGTATCTGAAGAACGCTCTACTTCCGTATCTGAAGAACGCTCTACTTCCATATCTGAAGAACGCTCTACTTCCGTATCTGAAGAACGCTCTACTTCCGTATCTGAAGAACGCTCTACTTCCATATCTGAAGAACGCTCTACTTCCGTATCTGAAGAACGCTCCACTTCCGTATCTGAAGAACGCTCTACTTCCATATCTGAAGAACGCTCTACTTCCGTATCTGAAGAACGCTCTACTTCCATATCTGAAGAACGCTCTACTTCCGTATCTGAAGAACGCTCCACTTCCGTATCTGAAGAACGCTCTACTTCCGTATCTGAAGAACGCTCTACTTCCATATCTGAAGAACGCTCTACTTCCATATCTATAGAACGCTCTACTTCCGTATCTGAAGAACGCTCCACTTCCGTATCTGAAGAACGCTCCACTTCCGTATCTGAAGAACGCTCTACTTCCATATCTGAAGAACGCTCTACTTCCGTATCTGAAGAACGCTCTACTTCCATATCTGAAGAACGCTCTACTTCCGTATCTGAAGAACGCTCTACTTCCGTATCTGAAGAACGCTCTACTTCCGTATCTGAAGAACGCTCTACTTCCATATCTGAAGAACGCTCTACTTCCGTATCTGAAGAACGCTCTACTTCCGTATCTGAAGAACGCTCTACTTCCGTATCTGAAGAACGCTCCACTTCCGTATCTGAAGAACGCTCTACTTCCGTATCTGAAGAACGCTCCACTTCCGTATCTATAGAACGCTCTACTTCCGTATCTGAAGAACGCTCTACTTCCATATCTGAAGAACGCTCTACTTCCATATCTGAAGAACGCTCCACTTCCGTATCTGAAGAACGCTCTACTTCCATATCTGAAGAACGCTCTACTTCCGTATCTGAAGAACGCTCCACTTCCGTATCTGAAGAACGCTCTACTTCCATATCTGAAGAACGCTCTACTTCCATATCTGAAGAACGCTCTACTTCCGTATCTGAAGAACGCTCCACTTCCGTATCTGAAGAACGCTCTACTTCCATATCTGAAGAACGCTCTACTTCCATATCTGAAGAACGCTCCACTTCCGTATCTGAAGAACGCTCTACTTCCATATCTGAAGAACGCTCCACTTCCGTATCTGAAGAACGCTCTACTTCCATATCTATAGAACGCTCTACTTCCGTATCTGAAGAACGCTCTACTTCCGTATCTGAAGAACGCTCCACTTCCGTATCTGAAGAACGCTCTACTTCCATATCTGAAGAACGCTCTACTTCCGTATCTGAAGAACGCTCCACTTCCGTATCTGAAGAACGCTCTACTTCCATATCTGAAGAACGCTCTACTTCCATATCTGAAGAACGCTCCACTTCCGTATCTGAAGAACGCTCTACTTCCATATCTGAAGAACGCTCTACTTCCGTATCTGAAGAACGCTCCACTTCCGTATCTGAAGAACGCTCTACTTCCGTATCTGAAGAACGCTCCACTTCCATATCTGAAGAACGCTCCACTTCCGTATCTGAAGAACGCTCTACTTCCGTATCTGAAGAACGCTCTACTTCCATATCTGAAGAACGCTCTACTTCCGTATCTGAAGAACGCTCTACTTCCATATCTGAAGAACGCTCTACTTCCATATCTGAAGAACGCTCTACTTCCGTATCTGAAGAACGCTCTACTTCCGTATCTGAAGAACGCTCTACTTCCGTATCTGAAGAACGCTCTACTTCCATATCTGAAGAACGCTCTACTTCCATATCTGAAGAACGCTCCACTTCCGTATCTGAAGAACGCTCTACTTCCATATCTGAAGAACGCTCTACTTCCGTATCTGAAGAACGCTCCACTTCCGTATCTGAAGAACGCTCTACTTCCGTATCTGAAGAACGCTCTACTTCCATATCTGAAGAACGCTCTACTTCCGTATCTGAAGAACGCTCCACTTCCGTATCTGAAGAACGCTCTACTTCCATATCTGAAGAACGCTCTACTTCCATATCTGAAGAACGCTCCACTTCCGTATCTGAAGAACGCTCCACTTCCGTATCTGAAGAACGCTCTACTTCCGTATCTGAAGAACGCTCTACTTCCGTATCTGAAGAACGCTCTACTTCCATATCTGAAGAACGCTCTACTTCCGTATCTGAAGAACGCTCCACTTCCGTATCTGAAGAACGCTCTACTTCCGTATCTGAAGAACGCTCTACTTCCGTATCTGAAGAACGCTCTACTTCCATATCTGAAGAACGCTCTACTTCCGTATCTGAAGAACGCTCCACTTCCGTATCTGAAGAACGCTCTACTTCCGTATCTGAAGAACGCTCTACTTCCGTATCTGAAGAACGCTCTACTTCCGTATCTGAAGAACGCTCTACTTCCGTATCTGAAGAACGCTCTACTTCCATATCTGAAGAACGCTCTACTTCCATATCTGAAGAACGCTCTACTTCCATATCTGAAGAACGCTCCACTTCCGTATCTGAAGAACGCTCCACTTCCGTATCTGAAGAACGCTCTACTTCCGTATCTGAAGAACGCTCTACTTCCGTATCTGAAGAACGCTCTACTTCCATATCTGAAGAACGCTCTACTTCCGTATCTGAAGAACGCTCCACTTCCGTATCTGAAGAACGCTCTACTTCCGTATCTGAAGAACGCTCTACTTCCGTATCTGAAGAACGCTCTACTTCCATATCTGAAGAACGCTCTACTTCCGTATCTGAAGAACGCTCCACTTCCGTATCTGAAGAACGCTCTACTTCCGTATCTGAAGAACGCTCTACTTCCGTATCTGAAGAACGCTCTACTTCCGTATCTGAAGAACGCTCTACTTCCGTATCTGAAGAACGCTCTACTTCCGTATCTGAAGAACGCTCTACTTCCGTATCTGAAGAACGCTCTACTTCCATATCTGAAGAACGCTCTACTTCCGTATCTGAAGAACGCTCCACTTCCGTATCTGAAGAACGCTCTACTTCCGTATCTGAAGAACGCTCTACTTCCGTATCTGAAGAACGCTCTACTTCCGTATCTGAAGAACGCTCTACTTCCGTATCTGAAGAACGCTCTACTTCCGTATCTGAAGAACGCTCCACTTCCGTATCTGAAGAACGCTCTACTTCCATATCTGAAGAACGCTCTACTTCCGTATCTGAAGAACGCTCCACTTCCGTATCTGAAGAACGCTCTACTTCCATATCTGAAGAACGCTCTACTTCCGTATCTGAAGAACGCTCTACTTCCATATCTGAAGAACGCTCTACTTCCGTATCTGAAGAACGCTCTACTTCCGTATCTGAAGAACGCTCCACTTCCGTATCTGAAGAACGCTCTACTTCCATATCTGAAGAACGCTCTACTTCCGTATCTGAAGAACGCTCCACTTCCGTATCTGAAGAACGCTCTACTTCCATATCTGAAGAACGCTCTACTTCCGTATCTGAAGAACGCTCTACTTCCGTATCTGAAGAACGCTCTACTTCCGTATCTGAAGAACGCTCCACTTCCGTATCTGAAGAACGCTCTACTTCCGTATCTGAAGAACGCTCTACTTCCATATCTGAAGAACGCTCTACTTCCGTATCTGAAGAACGCTCCACTTCCGTATCTGAAGAACGCTCTACTTCCATATCTGAAGAACGCTCTACTTCCATATCTGAAGAACGCTCCACTTCCGTATCTGAAGAACGCTCCACTTCCGTATCTGAAGAACGCTCTACTTCCGTATCTGAAGAACGCTCTACTTCCGTATCTGAAGAACGCTCTACTTCCATATCTGAAGAACGCTCTACTTCCGTATCTGAAGAACGCTCCACTTCCGTATCTGAAGAACGCTCTACTTCCGTATCTGAAGAACGCTCTACTTCCGTATCTGAAGAACGCTCTACTTCCATATCTGAAGAACGCTCTACTTCCGTATCTGAAGAACGCTCCACTTCCGTATCTGAAGAACGCTCTACTTCCGTATCTGAAGAACGCTCTACTTCCGTATCTGAAGAACGCTCTACTTCCGTATCTGAAGAACGCTCTACTTCCGTATCTGAAGAACGCTCTACTTCCGTATCTGAAGAACGCTCTACTTCCGTATCTGAAGAACGCTCCACTTCCGTATCTGAAGAACGCTCTACTTCCATATCTGAAGAACGCTCTACTTCCGTATCTGAAGAACGCTCCACTTCCGTATCTGAAGAACGCTCTACTTCCATATCTGAAGAACGCTCTACTTCCGTATCTGAAGAACGCTCTACTTCCATATCTGAAGAACGCTCTACTTCCGTATCTGAAGAACGCTCTACTTCCGTATCTGAAGAACGCTCCACTTCCGTATCTGAAGAACGCTCTACTTCCATATCTGAAGAACGCTCTACTTCCGTATCTGAAGAACGCTCCACTTCCGTATCTGAAGAACGCTCTACTTCCATATCTGAAGAACGCTCTACTTCCGTATCTGAAGAACGCTCTACTTCCGTATCTGAAGAACGCTCTACTTCCGTATCTGAAGAACGCTCTACTTCCGTATCTGAAGAACGCTCTACTTCCATATCTATAGAACGCTCTACTTCCATATCTGAAGAACGCTCTACTTCCATATCTATAGAACGCTCTACTTCCGTATCTGAAGAACGCTCTACTTCCGTATCTGAAGAACGCTCTACTTCCATATCTATAGAACGCTCTACTTCCGTATCTGAAGAACGCTCTACTTCCGTATCTGAAGAACGCTCTACTTCCATATCTATAGAACGCTCTACTTCCGTATCTGAAGAACGCTCTACTTCCATATCTATAGAACGCTCTACTTCCGTATCTGAAGAACGCTCTACTTCCATATCTATAGAACGCTCTACTTCCGTATCTGAAGAACGCTCTACTTCCATATCTATAGAACGCTCTACTTCCGTATCTGAAGAACGCTCTACTTCCATATCTATAGAACGCTCTACTTCCGTATCTGAAGAACGCTCTACTTCCGTATCTGAAGAACGCTCTACTTCCATATCTGAAGAACGCTCTACTTCCGTATCTGAAGAACGCTCTACTTCCGTATCTGAAGAACGCTCTACTTCCGTATCTGAAGAACGCTCTACTTCCATATCTGAAGAACGCTCTACTTCCGTATCTGAAGAACGCTCTACTTCCATATCTATGGAACGCTCTACTTCCGTATCTGAAGAACGCTCTACTTCCGTATCTGAAGAACGCTCTACTTCCATATCTGAAGAACGCTCTACTTCCGTATCTGAAGAACGCTCTACTTCCATATCTATAGAACGCTCTACTTCCGTATCTGAAGAACGCTCTACTTCCGTATCTGAAGAACGCTCTACTTCCGTATCTGAAGAACGCTCTACTTCCATATCTGAAGAACGCTCTACTTCCATATCTATAGAACGCTCTACTTCCATATCTATAGAACGCTCTACTTCCGTATCTGAAGAACGCTCTACTTCCGTATCTGAAGAACGCTCTACTTCCATATCTATAGAACGCTCTACTTCCGTATCTGAAGAACGCTCTACTTCCGTATCTGAAGAACGCTCTACTTCCATATCTGAAGAACGCTCTACTTCCGTATCTGAAGAACGCTCTACTTCCATATCTATAGAACGCTCTACTTCCATATCTATAGAACGCTCTACTTCCATATCTATAGAACGCTCTACTTCCGTATCTGAAGAACGCTCTACTTCCGTATCTGAAGAACGCTCTACTTCCATATCTATAGAACGCTCTACTTCCGTATCTGAAGAACGCTCTACTTCCGTATCTGAAGAACGCTCTACTTCCATATCTGAAGAACGCTCTACTTCCGTATCTGAAGAACGCTCTACTTCCATATCTATAGAACGCTCTACTTCCGTATCTGAAGAACGCTCTACTTCCGTATCTGAAGAACGCTCTACTTCCATATCTGAAGAACGCTCTACTTCCATATCTGAAGAACGCTCTACTTCCGTATCTGAAGAACGCTCTACTTCCATATCTATAGAACGCTCTACTTCCGTATCTGAAGAACGCTCTACTTCCATATCTGAAGAACGCTCTACTTCCGTATCTGAAGAACGCTCTACTTCCGTATCTGAAGAACGCTCTACTTCCGTATCTGAAGAACGCTCTACTTCCGTATCTGAAGAACGCTCTACTTCCATATCTGAAGAACGCTCTACTTCCATATCTGAAGAACGCTCTACTTCCATATCTGAAGAACGCTCTACTTCCGTATCTGAAGAACGCTCTACTTCCGTATCTGAAGAACGCTCTACTTCCATATCTGAAGAACGCTCTACTTCCGTATCTGAAGAACGCTCTACTTCCGTATCTATAGAACGCTCTACTTCCGTATCTGAAGAACGCTCTACTTCCGTATCTGAAGAACGCTCTACTTCCGTATCTGAAGAACGCTCTACTTCCGTATCTGCGGAAGTGCAAATTAACGTCGATGTTAAACCCCACGGGGTTTCCTCATGCTATATGCAGGGGCCCGCCTGCAGTTCCAGATTTGACCAGTAGGCTTGACGGCCAGCCATTCTAGGGGCTTGGGTACGGTCCAGAAGACAGTGGTCACCACCAACTATATGTACAGCTCTCCATTGTAGGCAAATGTTGAATGAAATTCTGGATGAGATCGATTGTGGCAGAGCGCCTCTGGTGTTAACCCATTCTGGGCGGGAACCCCTTTTGGTGTTAGCAATTAGCATTATGTTATGCTTTAGCTATTGAAAAATAGCAGATCTACAAGCTCATAGCGCGCCACCGAGTGGCGCGCTACGAGCTTGTAGGTCTGCTATTTTTGAAAAATCGAAGAACCACTGACATAGAAACATAGCTTTTTCAGAAAACTGTCAGGATGTAGAAGACATTTATAGAATCTGATCTCAGGTCAAAATGGGTTAACACATCTACTGCCAGGTTTATTTTGAGTAAATGTAAATTCAAGTAAATGTACTTAGTTACTTTTCCCACCACTGAGTGCGTGTGCCTGAGGGTGACTCTACCTTCTGGTGTTGCTGTTGTTGATGATGGCGTGTGAAGGACGATCATCAAGGATGATGGCGTGTGAAGGACGATCATCAAGGATGATGGCGTGTGAAGGACGATCATCAAGGATGATGGCGTGTGAAGGACGATCATCAAGGATGATGGCGTGTGAAGGACGATCATCAAGGATGATGGCGTGTGAAGGACGATCATCAAGGACCATGCTGGTCCCTAAAGTTGATGCTGTTGTTGATGATGGCGTGTGAAGGACGATCATCAAGGACCATGCTGGTCCCTAAAGCCTGATGGCGTGTGAAGGACGATCATCAAGGACGATGCTGGTCCCTAAAGCCTGATGGCGTGTGAAGGACGATCATCAAGGACGATGCTGGTCCCTAAAGCCTGATGGCGTGTGAAGGACGATCATCAAGGACGATGCTGGTCCCTAAAGCCTGATGGCGTGTGAAGGACGATCATCAAGGACGATGCTGGTCCCTAAAGCCTGATGGCGTGTGAAGGACGATCATCAAGGACGATGCTGGTCCCTAAAGCCTACGTTACTATGAAACTCCAACGATATGTGATGTTTTAATCCTCCCCGAGCTGAGTCTTTTCTCACCCACATATTTGCGTGCCAGACATCCCTGACCTCTGGCTTTCACAGATGCTATATTTCCACAATCATTACATGAGGTGACGCGTTGCTTTGTTGACTCACTGCATGCACTGCAGTGTTGATTTTGAGGGTGAGTTTTGATTTAGTTTTATCATAGTCTTTTAAATGAAATTAAATTTAGTTTCAGTCATATTTCTGTCATCTGAAATGTTTTTTAAGTGTCCGTCTCTTGTTAGTCGACTAAATCTACAGTTGATTTTGTCGACAAAAAATATATTTTGGCGGGCCTTGATGGTGTCGTAATGGTTCTATGCAGAACATATCTGATCTACAGGCTGAGGTGAGCCGCTTCCCCAGCAGGGAAATGAAACCACGCAGGACCTTCCATCTGTGAGGTGATAAAATCGGCCCAAAATGGAAAAGCCAGACTATGTTAAGTGAGTCTCTTATCACTGACCTTTTCCCTGAACCAGTGGCGTGCACAGATAGACACTAGGGGGTGCTTTTTTTAGTTCATAGCGCGCCACTCGGTGGCGCGCTATGAGCTTGTAGATCTGCTATTTTTAAATAGCTAAAGCATAACATAATGCTAACACCAAAAGGGGTTCCCGCCCAAAATGGATTAAGGCAACCGGCCGGTTCCACGCGCTGCACAAGGTGCCCTTTTTTAACTTGAGCACCTGCCCCTCTAAATGTCTGTGCACGCCACTGCCTTGAACCTTTCACAAGGGTTTATATGAGGGAGGAAAGGTTGACCCATGTCATTTAATTCATCAAATCATTGAAAGCAGTGGACCATATTGTAAAAGCACTCCATCCAGGCTGAGTGTATCCACATTTCACATGCGAAAACCGAAAATGTACAAAAGTAGACCAGTGTACCAATACAATGATTTCCTTCCCAATACCGATTCGGATACCCATAACTTCATACAGTATATTGCGTGTGGGGGTCGTCTGGGGA
>NC_136808.1:63135273-63195273 GCF_951216825.1 Electrona antarctica | reverse complement strand
GGTCCCCAGCTGACCCCCAGGGCAGCCAATGGGTCCCCAGCTGACCCCCAGGGTAGCCAATGGGTCCCCAGCTAACCCCCAGGGCAGCCAATGGGTCCCCAGCTGACCCCCAGGGCAGCCAATGGGTCCCCAGCTAACCCCCAGGGTAGCCAATGGGTCCCCAGCTAACCCCCAGGGCAGCCAATGGGTCCCCAGCTAACCCCCAGGGCAGCCAATGGGTCCCCAGCTAACCCCCAGGGTAGCCAATGGGTCCCCAGCTAACCCCCAGGGTAGCCAATGGGTCCCCAGCTAACCCCCAGGGCAGCCAATGGGTCCCCACCTAACCCCCAGGGCAGCCAATGGGTCCCCAGCTAACCCCCAGGGCAGCCAATGGGTCCCCAGCTAACCCCCAGGGTAGCCAATGGGTCCCCAGCTAACCCCCAGGGTAGCCAATGGGTCCCCAGCTAACCCCCAGGGCAGCCAATGGGTCCCCAGCTAACCCCCAGGGCAGCCAATGGGTCCCCAGCTAACCCCCAGGGCAGCCAATGGGTCCCCAGCTAACCCCCAGGGCAGCCAATGGGTCCCCAACTAACCCCCAGGGCAGCCAATGGGTCCCCAGCTAACCCCCAGGGCAGCCAATGGGTCCCCAGCTAACCCCCAGGGCAGCCAATGGGTCCCCAGCTAACCCCCAGGGCAGCCAATGGGTCCCCAGCTAACCCCCAGGGCAGCCAATGGGAGTCCGTCTGGGAACCCCCAGGGCAGCCAATGGGAGTCCGTCTGGGAACCCCCAGGGCAGCCAATGGGTCCCCAGCTAACCCCCAGGGCAGCCAATGGGTCCCCAGCTAACCCCCAGGGTAGCCAATGGGTCCCCAGCTAACCCCCAGGGCAGCCAATGGGAGTCCGTCTGGGAACCCCCAGGGCAGCCAATGGGAGTCCGTCTGGGAACCCCCAGGGCAGCCAATGGGTCCCCAGCTAACCCCCAGGGCAGCCAATGGGTCCCCAGCTAACCCCCAGGGCAGCCAATGGGTCCCCAGCTAACCCCCAGAGTAGCCAATGGGTCCCCAGCTAACCCCCAGGGTAGCCAATGGGTCCCCAGCTAACCCCCAGGGTAGCCAATGGGTCCCCAGCTAACCCCCAGGGCAGCCAATGGGTCCCCAGCTAACCCCCAGGGCAGCCAATGGGTCCCCAGCTGACCCCCAGGGCAGCCAATGGGTCCCCAGCTAACCCCCAGGGCAGCCAATGGGTCCCCAGCTAACCCCCAGGGCAGCCAATGGGTCCCCAGCTAACCCCCAGGGTAGCCAATGGGTCCCCAGCTAACCCCCAGGGCAGCCAATGGGTCCCCAGCTAACCCCCAGGGCAGCCAATGGGTCCCCAGCTAACCCCCAGGGTAGCCAATGGGTCCCCAGCTGACCCCCAGGGCAGCCAATGGGTCCCCAGCTAACCCCCAGGGCAGCCAATGGGTCCCCAGCTAACCCCCAGGGCAGCCAATGGGTCCCCAGCTAACCCCCAGGGCAGCCAATGGGTCCCCAGCTAACCCCCAGGGTATTGCAGGTCCATTTGGATCCATTTGTACACCCTCAGAGTTCAATTAATACTGAGGTTATTACAGTGTAGATGTCTCGCAAAAATAAATACAAATTAATTGTATTTAACCCATTTTGACCTGAGATCAGATTCTAAAAATGTCTTCTACATCCTGACAGTTTTCTGAAGAAGCTATGTTTCTATGTCAGTCGTTCTTCAATTTTTCAAAAATAGCAGACCTACAAGCTCGTAGCGCGCCACTCGGTGGTGCGCTATGAGCTTGTAGATCTGCTATTTTTCAATAGCTAAAGCATAACATAATGCTAACACCAAAAGGGGGGCCCAAAAGGGGCTAATGGGGGCCGACTCCGTGGCCTCATGAATATCAAACTGGGGGTCCTTGAAATTAAACAAATATTGCGAATCAATCACTGACTTATAACATTGAATTATGAAGGAGGAGAGGACACCAGTTGGACCTTTTTATTTGTATTTGCGTTGCTACTAAGCAACGGTGATCTTCATCAGAGTCATGGAAGTATTCCTCTCCTTGGCCCATTATCTTCATCAGAGTCATGGAAGTATTCCTCTCCTTGGCCCATTATCTTCATCAGAGTCATGGAAGTATTCCTCTCCTTGGCCCATTATCTTCATCAGAGTCATGGAAGTATTCCTCTCCTTGGCCCATTATCTTCATCAGAGTCATGGAAGTATTCCTCTCCTTGGCCCATTATCTTCATCAGAGTCATGGAAGTATTCCTCTCCTTGGCCCATTATCTTCATCAGAGTCATGGAAGTATTCCTCTCCTTGGCCCATTATCTTCATCAGAGTCATGGAAGTATTCCTCTCCTTGGCCCATTATCTTCATCAGAGTCATGGAAGTATTCCTCTCCTTGGCCCATTATCTTCATCAGAGTCATGGAAGTATTCCTCTCCTTGGCCCATTATCTTCATCAGAGTCATGGAAGTATTCCTCTCCTTGGCCCATTATCTTCATCAGAGTCATGGAAGTATTCCTCTCCTTGGCCCATTATCTTCATCAGAGTCATGGAAGTATTCCTCTCCTTGGCCCATTATCTTCATCAGAGTCATGGAAGTATTCCTCTCCTTGGCCCATTATCTTCATCAGAGTCATGGAAGTATTCCTCTCCTTGGCCCATTATCTTCATCAGAGTCATGGAAGTATTCCTCTCCTTGGCCCATTATCTTCATCAGAGTCATGGAAGTATTCCTCTCCTTGGCCCATTATCTTCATCAGAGTCATGGACGTATTCCTCTCCTTGGCCCATTATCTTCATCAGAGTCATGGAAGTATTCCTCTCCTTGGCCCATTATCTTCATCAGAGTCATGGAAGTATGGTGTCGCTCTATGGGCTTGTAGATCTGCTATTCCTCTCCTTCGCCCATTGTGTATGAAAGGGTGTACACAAATAAACTTGCCTTTTCTTATAAACAGAGAGATTAGAGTCAAGTCGATCACAGCGGTCGCCCCGTGCTATTCAGGGACATGACGATAATTTGTTGCAGATTAGCACAGACCCATGAGCAATAACATACATTAAAGTGCTGGCAGACGCATGCAGATCGGGGGCCAGCCCGGGGTTGTCAAGCTGTACGCTCTGGTTTCAGGACTGCCCAGTGAATTATTGTAATGAGCCGTTCGCTGTATGATCCGTATGGATGAGAAACATGCTGTTGCACGCGTTCCTGAGGGCGTGGTGGTGTTATAGCGAGGTTGTGCACGTCTTTGTGTTTGTGTGTGCGTGTGCGTGTGCGTGCGTGCGTGCGTGCGTGCGTGCGTGCGTGCGTGCGTGCGTGCGTGCGTGCGTGCGTGCGTGCGTGCGTGCGTGCGTGCTATAGTGTTTGTTTGTTTACAATGTTGTGTTCAATGGTGGAAATTAACTCAGTAGATTTACTTAAGTTACAGTATATATACTTAAGTACAATTTTGAGTTATGCCTATGTTTACTTTACTGGAGTATTTCGAGGTAGGCTACTATTTGTAGGCTACTTTACTTGAGTATTTCCAATTTCCAATACTTTTACCTCTACTCCACACATACTTTTACCTCTACTCCACACATACTTTTACCTCTACTCCACACATACTTTTACCTCTACTCCACACATACTTTTACCTCTACTCCACACATACTTTTACCTCTACTCCACACATACTTTTACCTCTACTCCACACATACTTTTACCTCTACTACACACATACTTTTACCTCTACTCCACACATACTTTTACCTCTACTCCACACATACTTTTACCTCTACTCCACACATACTTTTACTTCAAACATACATTAACCACTACAGTACTCACGATGCGTTGCATTGTTAGATCTGCTATTTTCAAAAGATTTCTGCATAATGAGTAGCCTATACTTTTACTTTTGATACTTTAAGTATAGGATACATTTTGATGCCAATACTTTTGTACTTTTACTCAAGTCAATTTTGAATTCCGGACTTCTATTTATAACAGTGATTCCACATTGTAGTTTTGATACTTTCACTTACAGTGAGCTCTATATGAGACCCACTAACTAACCCACTAACTAACCCACATCATTACCTCTATATGAGACCCACTAACTAACCCACTAACTAACCCACATCATTACCTCTATATTAGACCCACTAACTAACCCACATCATTACCTCTATATGAGACCCACTAACTAACCCACTAACTAACCCACTAACTAACCCACATCATTACCTCTATATGAGACCCACTAACTAACCCACTAACTAACCCATTAACTAACCCACATCATTACCTCTATATGAGACCCACTAACTAACCCACTAACTAACCCACTAACTAACCCACATCATTACCTCTATATGAGACCCACTAACTAACCCACTAACTAACCCACTAACTAACCCACATCATTACCTCTATATGAGACCCACTAACTAACCCACTAACTAACCCACTAACTAACCCACATCATTACCTATATATGAGACCCACTAATTAACCCACTAACTAACCCACTAACTAACCCACTAACTAACCCACATCATTACCTCTATATGAGACCCACTAACTAACCCACATCATTACCTCTATATGAGACCCACTAACTAACCCACTACCTAACCCACTAACTAACCCACATCATTACCTCTATATGAGACCCACTAACTAACCCACATCATTACCTCTATATGAGACCCACTAACTAACCCACTAACTAACCCACTAACTAACCCACTAACTAACCCACATCATTACCTCTATATGAGACCCACTAACTAACCCACTAACTAACCCACATCATTACCTCTATATGAGACCCACAAACTAACCCACTAACTAACCCACATCATTTACCTCTATATGAGACCCACTAACTAACCCACTAACTAGCCCACATCATTACCTCTATATGAGACCCACTAACTAACCCACATCATTACCTCTATATGAGAACCACTAACTAACCCACTAACTAACCCACATCATTACCTCTATATGAGACCCACTAACTAACCCACTAACTAACCCACATCATTACCTCTATATGAGACCCACTAACTAACCCACTAACTAACCCACATCATTACCTCTATATGAGACCCGCTAACTAACCCACATCATTACCTCTATATGAGACCCACTAACTAACCCACTAACTAACCCTAACTAACCCACATCATTACCTCTATACGAGACCCTCTCCTAACGAACTCTAACCCACATCATTACCTCTATATGAGACCCTCTCCTAACTAACTCTAACCCACATCATTACCTCTAGATCATGAGACCCTCTCCTAACTAACTCTAACCCACATCATTACCACTATATGAGACCCTCTCCTAACTAACTCTAACCCACATCATTACCTCTACATGAGACCCTCTCCTAACTAACTCTAACCCACATCATTACCTCTATATGAGACCCTCTCCTAACTAACTCTAACCCACATCATTACCTCTATATGAGACCCTCTCCTAACTAACTCTAACCCACATCATTACCTCTATATGAGACCCTCTCCTAACTAACTCTAACCCACATCATTACCTCTATATGAGACCCTCTCCTAACTAACTCTAACCCACATCATTACCTCTATATGAGACCCTCTCCTAACTAACTCTAACCCACATCATTACCTCTATATGAGACCCTCTCCTAACTAACTCTAACCCACATCATTACCTCTATGAGACCCTCTCCTAACTAACTCTAACCCACATCATTACCTCTAGATCATGAGACCCTCTCCTAACTAACTCTAACCCACATCATTACCTCTATATGAGACCCTCTCCTAACTAACTCTAACCCACATCATTACCTCTATATGAGACCCTCTCCTAACTAACTCTAACCCACATCATTACCTCTATATGAGACCCTCTCCTAACTAACTCTAACCCACATCATTACCTCTATATGAAACCCTCTCCTAACTAACTCTAACACACATCATTACCTCTATATGAGACCCTCTCCTAACTAACTCTAACCCACATCATTACCTCTATATGAGACCCTCTCCTAACTAACTCTAACCCATATCATTACCTCTATATGAGACCCTCTCCTAACTAACTCTAACCCACATCATTACCTCTATATGAGACCCTCTCCTAACTAACTCTAACCCACATCATTACCTCTATATGAAACCCTCTCCTAACTAACTCTAACACACATCATTACCTCTATATGAGACCCTCTCCTAACTAACTCTAACCCACATCATTACCTCTATATGAGACCCTCTCCTAACTAACTCTAACCCACATCATTACCTCTATATGAGACCCTCTCCTAACTAACTCTAACCCACATCATTACCTCTATATGAGACCCTCTCCTAACTAACTCTAACCCACATCATTACCTCTATATGAGACCCTCTCCTAACTAACTCTAACCCACATCATTACCTCTATATGAGACCCTCTCCTAACTAACTCTAACCCACATCATTACCTCTATGAGACCCTCTCCTAACTAACTCTAACCCACATCATTACCTCTATATGAGACCCTCTCCTAACTAACTCTAACCCACATCATTACCACTATATGAGACCCTCTCCTAACTAACTCTAACCCACATCATTACCTCTATATGAGACCCTCTCCTAACTAACTCTAACCCACATCATTACCTCTATATGAGACCCTCTCCTAACTAACTCTAACCCACATCATTACCTCTATATGAGACCCTCTCCTAACTAACTCTAACCCACATCATTACCTCTATATGAGACCCTCTCCTAACTAACTCTAACCCACATCATTACAACACATTGTGAGTTGAATCTATTTTCCCCAAAATGTTTGCCTATTAGAACTAATGTTTAGTGAAATATGTTTATCCCGATACATTTCATTGCATAATATGGAACAAAGACAAGGAATTGTTTTTGTAGTGGTATTTATTGTCTAAGTCTGTGATTTACAAATATTAAATACAATTATGAAAATATAAAATGCTAAAGATGATTAAAACAATGTTTTTATGGGTGTACTAAATGCTGTTGCTTTTGTTCAGAATAAGCGGCTGGGTGTTCTCCCACTGCAATGGAAAGCATATGGAGTTATACATTACTGTATCACACACTCATACGCACGCACGCACGCACGCACGCACGCACGCACGCACGCACGCACGCACGCACGCACGCACACACACACGCACGCACACACACACGCACGCACGCACGCACACACACTCTCTCTATTCCATGCGGTGCACGTAGGCAGAGCTGGCTGCTTGAAGCCCTCCAGCTATGTGAAGGCACAGGGGTGTAACAATAACAATAACAACAACAACAAACCTTATTTGGTATTCCCCGTGCAGGGACTAATATTCCTCTATACCTTAAGAGAATAATCTCCTTTACTACGTCTTATACTCCTCAAAGGGAAACTAGTTTCTCCACCTACACATAACGGATGGATAAAGGACGTACTATTCTACCTTAAAGAGGGAGTGCCACAATTTGCCAGTGCCAGTGTTTCATGTGTCTATGAGGTGACAGTACTTCATTAGACCTGGAGTCGTTTTCATGTGTCTATGAGGTGACAGTACTTCATTAGACCTGGAGTCGTTGTCATGTGTCTATGAGGTGACAGTACTTCATTAGACCTGGAGTCGTTTTCATGTGTCTATGAGGTGACAGTACTTCATTAGACCTGGAGTCGTTTTCATGTGTCTATGAGGTGACAGTACTTCATTAGACCTGGAGTCGTTTCCATGTGTCTATGAGGTGACAGTACTTCATTAGACCTGGAGTCGTTTTCATGTGTCTATGAGGTGACAGTACTTCATTAGACCTGGAGTCGTTTCCATGTGTCTATGAGGTGACAGTACTTCATTAGACCTGGAGTCGTTTTCATGTGTCTATGAGGTGACAGTACTTCATTAGACCTGGAGTCGTTTTCATGTGTCTATGAGGTGACAGTACTTCATTAGACCTGGAGTCGTTTTCATGTGTCTATGAGGTGACAGTACTTCATTAGACCTGGAGTCGTTTTCATGTGTCTATGAGGTGACAGTACTTCATTAGACCTGGAGTCGTTTCCATGTGTCTATGAGGTGACAGTACTTCATTAGACCTGAAGTCGTTTTCATGTGTCTATGAGGTGACAGTACTTCATTAGACCTGGAGTCGTTTTCATGTGTCTATGAGGTGACCGTACTTCATTAGACCTGAAGTCGTTTTCATGTGTCTATGAGGTGACAGTACTTCATTAGACCTGGAGTCGTTTTCATGTGTCTATGAGGTGACAGTACTTCATTAGACCTGGAGTCGTTTCCATGTGTCTATGAGGTGACAGTACTTCATTAGACCTGGAGTCGTTTTCATGTGTCTATGAGGTGACAGTACTTCATTAGACCTGGAGTCGTTTTCATGTGTCTATGAGGTGACAGTACTTCATTAGACCTGGAGTCGTTTCCATGTGTCTATGAGGTGACCGTACTTCATTAGACCTGGAGTCGTTTTCATGTGTCTATGAGGTGACAGTACTTCATTAGACCTGGAGTCGTTTTCATGTGTCTATGAGGTGACAGTACTTCATTAGACCTGGAGTCGTTTCCATGTGTCTATGAGGTGACCGTACTTCATTAGACCTGGAGTCGTTTTCCATGTGTCTATGAAGTGACAGTACTTCATTAGACCTGGAGTCGTGTTCATGTGTCTATGAGGTGACAGTACTTCATTAGACCTGGAGTCGTTTCCATGTGTCTATGAGGTGACAGTACTTCATTAGACCTGGAGTCGTTTTCATGTGTCTATGAGGTGACAGTACTTCATTAGACACCCTGGAGTCGTTTTCATGTGTCTATGAGGTGACAGTACTTCATTAGACCTGGAGTCGTTTTCATGTGTCTATGAGGTGACCGTACTTCATTAGACCTGGAGTCGTTTTCATGTGTCTATGAGGTGACAGTACTTCATTAGACACCCTGGAGTCGTTTCCATGTGTCTATGAGGTGACAGTACTTCATTAGACCTGGAGTCGTTTTCATGTGTCTATGAGGTGACAGTACTTCATTAGACCTGGAGTCGTTTTCCATGTGTCTATGAAGTGACAGTACTTCATTAGACCTGGAGTCGTGTTCATGTGTCTATGAGGTGACAGTACTTCATTAGACCTGGAGTCGTTTCCATGTGTCTATGAGGTGACAGTACTTCATTAGACACCCTGGAGTCGTTTTCATGTGTCTATGAGGTGACAGTACTTCATTAGACCTGGAGTCGTTTTCATGTGTCTATGAGGTGACCGTACTTCATTAGACCTGGAGTCGTTTTCATGTGTCTATGAGGTGACAGTACTTCATTAGACACCCTGGAGTCGTTTCCATGTGTCTATGAGGTGACAGTACTTCATTAGACCTGGAGTCGTTTTCATGTGTCTATGAGGTGACAGTACTTCATTAGACCTGGAGTCGTTTTCATGTGTCTATGAGGTGACCGTACTTCATTAGACACCCTGGAGTCGTTTCCATGTGTCTATGAGGTGACAGTACTTCATTAGACCTGGAGTCGTTTTCATGTGTCTATGAGGTGACAGTACTTCATTAGACCTGGAGTCGTTTTCCATGTGTCTATGAAGTGACAGTACTTCATTAGACCTGGAGTCGTGTTCATGTGTCTATGAGGTGACAGTACTTCATTAGACCTGGAGTCGTTTCCATGTGTCTATGAGGTGACAGTACTTCATTAGACACCCTGGAGTCGTTTTCATGTGTCTATGAGGTGACCGTACTTCATTAGACCTGGAGTCGTTTTCATGTGTCTATGAGGTGACAGTACTTCATTAGACCTGGAGTCGTTTTCATGTGTCTATGAGGTGACAGTACTTCATTAGACCTGGAGTCGTTTTCATGTGTCTATGAGGTGACAGTACTTCATTAGACCTGGAGTCGTTTTCATGTGTCTATGAGGTGACCGTACTTCATTAGACCTGGAGTCGTTTCCATGTGTCTATGAGGTGACAGTACTTCATTAGACCTGGAGTCGTTTTCCATGTGTCTATGAAGTGACAGTACTTCATTAGACCTGGAGTCGTTTTCCATGTGTCTATGAGGTGACAGTACTTCATTAGACCTGGAGTCGTTTTCCATGTGTCTATGAGGTGACAGTACTTCATTAGACACCCTGGAGTCGTTTTCCATGTGTCTATGAGGTGACAGTACTTCATTAGACACCCTGGAGTCGTTTTCCATGTGTCTATGAGGTGACAGTACTTCATTAGACACCCTGGAGTCGTTTTCCATGTGTCTATGAGGTGACAGTACTTCATTAGACCTGGAGTCGTTTTCCATGTGTCTATGAGGTGACAGTACTTCATTAGACACCCTGGAGTCGTTTTCATGTGTCTATGAGGTGACCGTACTTCATTAGACACCCTGGAGTCGTTTTCATGTGTCTATGAGGTGACCGTACTTCATTAGACCTGGAGTCGTGTTCATGTGTCTATGAGGTGACAGTACTTCATTAGACACCCTGGAGTCGTTTTCATGTGTCTATGAGGTGACAGTACTTCATTAGACACCCTGGAGTCGTTTTCATGTGTCTATGAGGTGACAGTACTTCATTAGACACCCTGGAGTCGTTTTCATGTGTCTATGAGGTGACCGTACTTCATTAGACCTGGAGTCGTTTCCATGTGTCTATGAGGTGACCGTACTTCATTAGACACCCTGGAGTCGTTTTCATGTGTCTATGAGGTGACCGTACTTCATTAGACCTGGAGTCGTGTTCATGTGTCTATGAGGTGACAGTACTTCATTAGACACCCTGGAGTCGTTTTCATGTGTCTATGAGGTGACAGTACTTCATTAGACACCCTGGAGTCGTTTTCATGTGTCTATGAGGTGACAGTACTTCATTAGACACCCTGGAGTCGTTTTCATGTGTCTATGAGGTGACCGTACTTCATTAGACACCCTGGAGTCGTTTTCATGTGTCTATGAGGTGACAGTACTTCATTAGACACCCTGGAGTCGTTTTCATGTGTCTATGAGGTGACAGTACTTCATTAGACCTGGAGTCGTTTTCATGTGTCTATGAGGTGACAGTACTTCATTAGACCTGGAGTCGTTTTCATGTGCAATGGTGTATTAACTTTGTATTTAGGGTTTCTTCCTGGAGGCTGAACCCTTGACAGTCAAACGGGCCAATGAAATAAACAGTAATATAGTGACATCAAACTATCAGCCCCTCCCCTAACCCCTCCCCCTTTATCATACAACTACAGCTGTGGGTGCGGCTTCAGTTCAGGTGGATCACCACCCATCATTCCCTGAAGAAGGCCGAAAGGTCGAAACGTTGGATTCTTTTCAATAAATATACAGCATCGTGGCTACGTGTGTGCGGCCTTTTCTTATTTTTACTTATTTACTGCCTTAGGCCAGCACCTCACCAATACTGGTGTGTTATTTACTGCCTTAGGCCAGCACCTCACCAATACTGGTGTGTTATTTACTGCCTTAGGCCAGCACCTCACCAATACTGGTGTGTTATTTACTGCCTTAGGCCAGCACCTCACCAATACTGGTGTTACTGCCTTAGGCCAGCACCTCACCAATACTGGTGTGTTTACTGCCTTAGACCAGCACCTCACCAATACTGGTGTGTTTACTGCCTTAGGCCTGCACCTCACCAATACTGGTGTGTTTACTGCCTTAGGCCAGCACCTCACCAATACTGGTGTGTTATTTACTGCCTTAGGCCAGCACCTCACCAATACTGGTGTGTTATTTACTGCCTTAGGCCAGCACCTCACCAATACTGGTGTGTTATTTACTGCCTTAGGCCAGCACCTCACCAATACTGGTGTTACTGCCTTAGGCCAGCACCTCACCAATACTGGTGTGTTATTTACTGCCTTAGGCCAGCACCTCACCAATACTGGTGTGTTATTTACTGCCTTAGGCCAGCACCTCACCAATACTGGTGTGTTATTTACTGCCTTAGGCCAGCACCTCACCAATACTGGTGTGTTATTTACTGCCTTAGGCCAGCACCTCACCAATACTGGTGTGTTATTTACTGCCTTAGGCCAGCACCTCACCAATACTGGTGTGTTATTTACTGCCTTAGGCCAGCACCTCACCAATACTGTTATTTACTGCCTTAGGCCAGCACCTCACCAATACTGTTATTTACTGCCTTAGGCCAGCACCTCACCAATACTGGTGTGTTTACTGCCTTAGACCAGCACCTCACCAATACTGGTGTGTTTACTGCCTTAGGCCAGCACCTCACCAATACTGGTGTGTTTACTGCCTTAGACCAGCACCTCACCAATACTGGTGTGTTTACTGCCTTAGACCAGCACCTCACCAATACTGGTGTGTTTACTGCCTTAGGCCAGCACCTCACCAATACTGGTGTGTTATTTACTGCCTTAGGCCAGCACCTCACCAATACTGGTGTGTTTACTGCCTTAGACCAGCACCTCACCAATACTGGTGTGTTTACTGCCTTAGGCCAGCACCTCACCAATACTGGTGTGTTATTTACTGCCTTAGGCCAGCACCTCACCAATACTGGTGTGTTATTTACTGCCTTAGGCCAGCACCTCACCAATACTGGTGTGTTATTTACTGCCTTAGGCCAGCACCTCACCAATACTGGTGTGTTATTTACTGCCTTAGGCCAGCACCTCACCAATACTGGTGTGTTATTTACTGCCTTAGGCCAGCACCTCACCAATACTGGTGTGTTATTTACTGCCTTAGGCCAGCACCTCACCAATACTGGTGTGTTATTTACTGCCTTAGGCCAGCACCTCACCAATACTGATGTGGTATTTACTGCCTTAGGCCTGCACCTCACCAATACTGGTGTGTTATTTACTGCCTTAGGCCAGCACCTCACCAATACTGGTGTGTTATTTACTGCCTTAGGCCAGCACCTCACCAATACTGGTGTGTTATTTACTGCCTTAGGCCTGCACCTCACCAATACTGGTGTGTTATTTACTGCCTTAGGCCAGCACCTCACCAATACTGGTGTGTTTACTGCCTTAGGCCTGCACCTCACCAATACTGGTGTGTTATTTACTGCCTTAGGCCAGCACCTCACCAATACTGGTGTGTTTACTGCCTTAGGCCTGCACCTCACCAATACTGGTGTGTTATTTACTGCCTTAGGCCAGCACCTCACCAATACTGGTGTGTTATTTACTGCCTTAGGCCTGCACCTCACCAATACTGGTGTGTTTACTGCCTTAGACCAGCACCTCACCAATACTGGTGTGTTTACTGCCTTAGGCCTGCACCTCACCAATACTGGTGTGTTATTTACTGCCTTAGGCCAGCACCTCACCAATACCGGTGTGTTATTTACTGCCTTAGGCCAGCACCTCACCAATACTGGTGTGTTTACTGCCTTAGGCCTGCACCTCACCAATACTGGTGTGTTATTTACTGCCTTAGGCCAGCACCTCACCAATACTGGTGTGTTATTTACTGCCTTAGGCCAGCACCTCACCAATACTGGTGTGTTTACTGCCTTAGGCCAGCACCTCACCAATACTGGTGTGTTATTTACTGCCTTAGGCCAGCACCTCACCAATACTGGTGTGTTTACTGCCTTAGGCCAGCACCTCACCAATACTGGTGTGTTATTTACTGCCTTAGGCCAGCACCTCACCAATACTGGTGTGTTATTTACTGCCTTAGGCCAGCACCTCACCAATACTGGTGTGTTTACTGCCTTAGGCCAGCACCTCACCAATACTGGTGTGTTATTTACTGCCTTAGGCCAGCACCTCACCAATACTGGTGTGTTATTTACTGCCTTAGGCCAGCACCTCACCAATACTGGTGTGTTATTTACTGCCTTAGGCCAGCACCTCACCAATACTGGTGTGTTATTTACTGCCTTAGGCCAGCACCTCACCAATACCGGTGTGTTATTTACTGCCTTAGGCCTGCACCTCACCAATACTGGGGTGTCTTATTTACTGCCTTAGGCCAGCACCTCACCAATACTGGTGTGTTATTTACTGCCTTAGGCCAGCACCTCACCAATACTGGTGTGTTATTTACTGCCTTAGGCCAGCACCTCACCAATACTGGTGTGCGCCCTTTCCTGCTTTGTCTACCGGATCACCACCCATCACCACCCACCAGACAAACCAGGCATACTTAATGAACTGGTGGGCGTGCCCATATAAAAACAACATTTTAACAAATACTGTACACTTTTTTTGAAAAAGATATACCTCCTTATATAACAATAAGACCTGATGATCATGTTTTAGGGTGGAAAAAAACCACGGCACTCCATCTTTAAGCTTGAAAAGATTAGATTCTCACTTAATGGTTCCATGACAACTTTCCAGCAAACGTGGACACCCTTTGTGGACCATGTAAGAACCCTGACGGTAGTCCCAGAGATGAGCGATATTTGAATGGTGAGCAACAATTATTTTACATTCTCTAATTGTGTAGAGTAGTAGATGTTTAACAACAATAATGTAACTGGAGAGCGTCAAATGAAACCAAATAGACCCGTAAGGCTCCATTTGGTTTCATGTTACACCCTCAAGAGGTAAAGATCTAATAAGGGTCCATTTGGTTACCAACTCTCCATCATTGAACTGGGGACCACCTGGAACACCCCTGTTGAAAACCACTGAAACTCACAGGAAACAAGATTCCATAAATCTAGTATGTCTACTACAGCACCGTGACCTTTAGTACTGATGCCCTCTGAAGCACCGTGACCTTTAGTACTGATGCCCTCTGAAGCACCGTGACCTTTAGTACTGATGCCCTCTGAAGCACCGTGACCTTTAGTACTGATGCCCTCTGAAGCACCGTGACCTTTAGTACTGATGCCCTCTGAAGGTACAGCACCGTGACCTTTAGTACTGATGCCCTCTGAAGCTACAGCACCGTGACCTTTAGTACTGATGCCCTCTGAAGCACCGTGACCTTTAGTACTGATGCCCTCTGAAGCACCGTGACCTTTAGTACTGATGCCCTCTGAAGCTACAGCACCGTGACCTTTAGTACTGATGCCCTCTGAAGCTACAGCACCGTGACCTTTAGTACTGATGCCCTCTGAAGCACCGTGACCTTTAGTACTGATGCCCTCTGAAGCTACAGCACCGTGACCTTTAGTACTGATGCCCTCTGAAGCACCGTGACCTTTAGTACTGATGCCCTCTGAAGCTACAGCACCGTGACCTTTAGTACTGATGCCCTCTGAAGCACCGTGACCTTTAGTACTGATGCCCTCTGAAGCACCGTGACCTTTAGTACTGATGCCCTCTGAAGCTACAGCACCGTGACCTTTAGTACTGATGCCCTCTGAAGCTACAGCACCGTGACCTTTAGTACCGATGCCCTCTGAAGCTACAGCACCGTGACCTTTAGTACTGATGCCCTCTGAAGCACCGTGACCTTTAGTACTGATGCCCTCTGAAGCTACAGCACCGTGACCTTTAGTACTGATGCCCTCTGAAGCTACAGCACCGTGACCTTTAGTACTGATGCCCTCTGAAGCACCGTGACCTTTAGTACTGATGCCCTCTGAAGCTACAGCACCGTGACCTTTAGTACTGATGCCCTCTGAAGCACCGTGACCTTTAGTACTGATGCCCTCTGAAGCTACAGCACCGTGACCTTTAGTACTGATGCCCTCTGAAGCACCGTGACCTTTAGTACTGATGCCCTCTGAAGCTACAGCACCGTGACCTTTAGTACTGATGCCCTCTGAAGCACCGTGACCTTTAGTACTGATGCCCTCTGAAGCTACAGCACCGTGACCTTTAGTACTGATGCCCTCTGAAGCACCGTGACCTTTAGTACTGATGCCCTCTGAAGCACCGTGACCTTTAGTACTGATGCCCTCTGAAGCACCGTGACCTTTAGTACTGATGCCCTCTGAAGCTACAGCACCGTGACCTTTAGTACTGATGCCCTCTGAAGCTACAGCACCGTGACCTTTAGTACTGATGCCCTCTGAAGCACCGTGACCTTTAGTACTGATGCCCTCTGAAGCACCGTGACCTTTAGTACTGATGCCCTCTGAAGCTACAGCACCGTGACCTTTAGTACTGATGCCCTCTGAAGCTACAGCACCGTGACCTTTAGTACTGATGCCCTCTGAAGCACCGTGACCTTTAGTACTGATGCCCTCTGAAGCACCGTGACCTTTAGTACTGATGCCCTCTGAAGCTACAGCACCGTGACCTTTAGTACTGATGCCCTCTGAAGCTACAGCACCGTGACCTTTAGTACTGATGCCCTCTGAAGCTACAGCACCGTGACCTTTAGTACTGATGCCCTCTGAAGCTACAGCACCGTGACCTTTAGTACTGATGCCCTCTGAAGCTACAGCACCGTGACCTTTAGTACTGATGCCCTCTGAAGCACCGTGACCTTTAGTACTGATGCCCTCTGAAGCTACAGCACCGTGACCTTTAGTACTGATGCCCTCTGAAGCTACAGCACCGTGACCTTTAGTACTGATGCCCTCTGAAGCTACAGCACCGTGACCTTTAGTACTGATGCCCTCTGAAGCACCGTGACCTTTAGTACTGATGCCCTCTGAAGCACCGTGACCTTTAGTACTGATGCCCTCTGAAGCACCGTGACCTTTAGTACTGATGCCCTCTGAAGCACCGTGACCTTTAGTACTGATGCCCTCTGAAGCACCGTGACCTTTAGTACTGATGCCCTCTGAAGGTACAGCACCGTGACCTTTAGTACTGATGCCCTCTGAAGCACCGTGACCTTTAGTACTGATGCCCTCTGAAGCACCGTGACCTTTAGTACTGATGCCCTCTGAAGCTACAGCACCGTGACCTTTAGTACTGATGCCCTCTGAAGCACCGTGACCTTTAGTACTGATGCCCTCTGAAGCACCGTGACCTTTAGTACTGATGCCCTCTGAAGCTACAGCACCGTGACCTTTAGTACTGATGCCCTCTGAAGCTACAGCACCGTGACCTTTAGTACTGATGCCCTCTGAAGCTACAGCACCGTGACCTTTAGTACTGATGCCCTCTGAAGCTACAGCACCGTGACCTTTAGTACTGATGCCCTCTGAAGCTACAGCACCGTGACCTTTAGTACTGATGCCCTCTGAAGCTACAGCACCGTGACCTTTAGTACTGATGCCCTCTGAAGCACCGTGACCTTTAGTACTGATGCCCTCTGAAGCTACAGCACCGTGACCTTTAGTACTGATGCCCTCTGAAGCACCGTGACCTTTAGTACTGATGCCCTCTGAAGCACCGTGACCTTTAGTACTGATGCCCTCTGAAGCACCGTGACCTTTAGTACTGATGCCCTCTGAAGCTACAGCACCGTGACCTTTAGTACTGATGCCCTCTGAAGCACCGTGACCTTTAGTACTGATGCCCTCTGAAGCACCGTGACCTTTAGTACTGATGCCCTCTGAAGCACCGTGACCTTTAGTACTGATGCCCTCTGAAGCTACAGCACCGTGACCTTTAGTACTGATGCCCTCTGAAGCTACAGCACCGTGACCTTTAGTACTGATGCCCTCTGAAGCTACAGCACCGTGACCTTTAGTACTGATGCCCTCTGAAGCACCGTGACCTTTAGTACTGATGCCCTCTGAAGGTACAGCACCGTGACCTTTAGTACTGATGCCCTCTGAAGCTACAGCACCGTGACCTTTAGTACTGATGCCCTCTGAAGCTACAGCACCGTGACCTTTAGTACTGATGCCCTCTGAAGCTACAGCACCGTGACCTTTAGTACTGATGCCCTCTGAAGCACCGTGACCTTTAGTACTGATGCCCTCTGAAGGTACAGCACCGTGACCTTTAGTACTGATGCCCTCTGAAGCACCGTGACCTTTAGTACTGATGCCCTCTGAAGCTACAGCACCGTGACCTTTAGTACTGATGCCCTCTGAAGCACCGTGACCTTTAGTACTGATGCCCTCTGAAGCTACAGCACCGTGACCTTTAGTACTGATGCCCTCTGAAGCTACAGCACCGTGACCTTTAGTACTGATGCCCTCTGAAGCTACAGCACCGTGACCTTTAGTACTGATGCCCTCTGAAGCTACAGCACCGTGACCTTTAGTACTGATGCCCTCTGAAGCACCGTGACCTTTAGTACTGATGCCCTCTGAAGGTACAGCACCGTGACCTTTAGTACTGATGCCCTCTGAAGCACCGTGACCTTTAGTACTGATGCCCTCTGAAGCTACAGCACCGTGACCTTTAGTACTGATGCCCTCTGAAGCTACAGCACCGTGACCTTTAGTACTGATGCCCTCTGAAGCTACAGCACCGTGACCTTTAGTACTGATGCCCTCTGAAGCTACAGCACCGTGACCTTTAGTACTGATGCCCTCTGAAGCACCGTGACCTTTAGTACTGATGCCCTCTGAAGCTACAGCACCGTGACCTTTAGTACTGATGCCCTCTGAAGCACCGTGACCTTTAGTACTGATGCCCTCTGAAGCACCGTGACCTTTAGTACTGATGCCCTCTGAAGCTACAGCACCGTGACCTTTAGTACTGATGCCCTCTGAAGCACCGTGACCTTTAGTACTGATGCCCTCTGAAGCGATCTGCCAGCTCCATCATCGTCCAATCATACATGTCCTACTGTACGCCTTCAATGATGTAACCTTAATGCAAGAGACAGCTGGACTACAACATCCTAGACCCGCGCGCGCATGCAGCACGGGAGAGCTGTTTCATTCAATGACATTTCATTCATCAGTACGCTGTGGGAGACATTCATTCATTCATTCATTTGTTCATTCATTCATTCATTCATTCATTCATTCGTTCGTTCGTTCGTTCGTTCGTTCGTTCGTTCATTTCTTCATTCATTCATTCATTCATTCATTCATTCATTCATTCATTCATTTCTTCATTCATTCATTTATTCATTCATTTCTTCATTCATTCATTCATTCGGCAATTCATTCATTAATTCATTCATTAATTCATTCATTTCTTCATTCATTCATTAATTCATTCATTCATTCATTTCTTCATTAATTCATTAATTCATTCATTCATCACCATGTTGATGTTTTTTTAACTTTTTTTACTGTAGTAGCCTTACTTCGAATTTTCTATCATTTTCCTTATACTCCACTACATCTTAAAGTATACTCCACTACATCTTAAAGTATACTCCACTACATCTTAAAGTATACTCCACTACATCTTAAAGTATACTCCACTACATCTTAGAGTATACTCCACTACATCTTAAAGTATACTCCACTACATCTTAAAGTATACTCCACTACATCTTAAAGTATACTCCACTACATCTTAAAGTATACTCCACTACATCTTAAAGTATACTCCACTACATCTTAAAGTATACTCCACTACATCTTAGAGTATACTCCACTACATCTTAAAGTATACTCCACTACATCTTAAAGTATACTCCACTACATCTTAAAGTATACTCCACTACATCTTAAAGTATACTCCACTACATCTTAAAGTATACTCCACTACATCTTAAAGTATACTCCACTACATCTTAAAGTATACTCCACTACATCTTAGAGTATACTCCACTACATCTTAGAGTATACTCCACTACATCTTAAAGTATACTCCACTACATCTTAAAGTATACTCCACTACATCTTAAAGTATACTCCACTACATCTTAAAGTATACTCCACTACATCTTAGAGTATACTCCACTACATCTTAAAGTATACTCCACTACATCTTAAAGTATACTCCACTACATCTTAGAGTATACTCCACTACATCTTAGAGTATACTCCACTACATCTTAAAGTATACTCCACTACATCTTAAAGTATACTCCACTACATCTTAAAGTATACTCCACTACATCTTAGAGTATACTCCACTACATCTTAGAGTATACTCCACTACATCTTAAAGTATACTCCACTACATCTTAGAGTATACTCCACTACATCTTAGAGTATACTCCACTACATCTTAAAGTATACTCCACTACATCTTAAAGTATACTCCACTACATCTTAAAGTATACTCCACTACATCTTAAAGTATACTCCACTACATCTTAAAGTATACTCCACTACATCTTAAAGTATACTCCACTACATCTTAAAGTATACTCCACTACATCTTAAAGTATACTCCACTACATCTTAGAGTATACTCCACTACATCTTAGAGTATACTCCACTACATCTTAAAGTATACTCCACTACATCTTAGAGTATACTCCACTACATCTTAAAGTATACACCACTACATCTTAGAGTATACTCCACTACATCTTAGAGTATACTCCACTACATCTTAGAGTATACTCCACTACATCTTAAAGTATACTCCACTACATATTAAAGTATACTCCACTACATCTTAGAGTATTATAGAGTATTATATAGAGTATATATTTTCTTCTTATTATTATTATTATTATTACAAAACTACTTTTGACCTACCGGTATATATATTTGGCAATTTGAAAATAGCGGCTATACAAGGCCATACAAGTGTCACAAAGAGCGAGGTGTTGTGAGCTTCCTATTTTCAAATGATGTTTTATATGTTTGAACAATGAACTATTTCTACAACAGAGCGTTGATACTTTTACTTAAGTAAGACATGTGAATACTTCCATCGCTCTGTCGGAGAGTTAGAATCACTAGCCTAGAGGGCAGTGTGTGTGTGTGTGTGTGTGTGTGTGTGTGTGTGTGTGTGTGTGTGTGTGTGTGTGTGTGGTATTATATGAGAGATGGACATTGTGAGGACTATAGCATAGATGTTGTTTTTTTAGAGATACGTTTACAATTAGAAACAGATTCAGGGTTTCCGGTTTAAGGACTTCAGTGTTTTGTACAATTGTATGTATAGTATAAATTTTTAGCTGGCTAAGACTATATTAAAACTAAATAGTTTAAGTAGCCTGGCAGGCCTACATTTCAATGGTGTGTTCAAAGACTTGAAGCTAAAAGTAAGTTCCCTATAGTCTAAATTGCAAAAAAAAATTCTTTCTAGAATTACTAAAAGTATCTAAATCTTAGATTTAGATATAGTCTCTGAGGCTTAATCTAGTAACTGTGAGGTTACTGGAGGTCAAATGCTTAACCCATTTTAGGAGGGAACCCCTTTTGGTGTTTTAAGCATGCATTACGTTATACTTTAGCTATTGAAAAATAGCAGATCTACAAGCTCATAGCGCGCCACCGAGTGGCGCGCTATGAGCTTGTAGGTCTGCTATTTTTGAAAAATTGTGAAAATGTGGCGCAAATCTTTTAATATATATTCTTTCAGAGTGAACATGTTTAACTCAAAACTTTGCTTCTGGGGAGGTCCCTGGAACTACATATTTTCAGATGGGGGTCGGCGGCCAAATACATATCATTTTTGGCGTCCTTGACATGAGATATTGAGCACCACTAATAGGTATTTCAGAAAACTGTCAGAATTTAGAAGACATTTTTTTTAATTTAAATTTCGACGTCAGGCCTGAATGGGTCAAAGGGCATTAAGCATGTTTACCGACCTAAACCTCCTATACACAGGTTTAATGTTTGTCTTTAGTTCAAAGTTTGTTTAGTAAACACATTGACAATGAAGGGAACATATACATCATAATGTGTCGTTTACGTCATATTGTCTCTTTATTGTTAATGGCGTTTACTTCACCCAATCAACATGAGTTAGACTTTAATATATTAGCGCCCCTCACTTCACACAGGTGTGATTTTTTTAATTTAAATGGCTCTTTGTGTTTATGCTGTTGCCCTGCATGGGAGACAGATCTATAGATCTATAGATTATAGATCTATAGATCTATTGCCCTGCATGGGAGACAGATCTATAGATCTATAGATTATAGATCTATAGATCTATAGATTATATATCTATAGATCTATAGATTATAGATCTATAGATCTATAGATCTATAGATTATAGATTATAGATTATAGATCTATAGATCTATAGATCTATAGATCTATTGCCCTGCATGGGAGACAGATCTATAGATCTATAGATCTATAGATCTATAGATTATAGATCTATAGATATATTGCCTTGCATGGGAGACAGATCTATAGATCTATAGATCTATAGATTATAGATATATAGATATATTGCCCTGCCTGGGAGACAGATCTATAGATCTATAGATCTATATATTATAGATATATAGATCTATTGCCCTGCATGGGAGACAGATCTATAGATCTATAGATTATAGATCTATAGATCTATTGTCCTGCATGGGAGACAGATCTATAGATCTATAGATCTATAGATCTATAGATCTATAGATTATAGATCTATAGTTATATTGCCCTGCATGGGAGACAGATCTATAGATTATAGATCTATAGTTATATTGCCCTGTATGGGAGACAGATCTATAGATCTATAGATTATAGATCTATAGATCTATTGCCCTGCATGGGAGACAGATCTATAGATTATAGATCTATAGATCTATTGCCTTGCATGGGAGACAGATCTATAGATTATAGATCTATAGATCTATTGCCTTGCATGGGAGACAGATCTCCTCTAAGGCCCTTTAGATATTTAGACAGGGGTAGAGTTTCCGGATGGTAACCGCAAGGTCGCCAGTTCGAACCCGGGCTCCACCAGAGTTAGTGTCGAAGTGTCCTTGAGCAAGACACTGAACCCCAAATTGCTCCTGATGTGCTGGTTGGTGCCTTGCATGGTTTCCGCCACCATCGGTGTATGAATGTGTGTGTGTGTGAATGGGTGAATGTAATGCACAATCTATGTAAAGCGCCTTGGATAAAGGCGCTATATAAATGCACCATTTACCATTTTTCAAAGGTTAATCAGTTTCCTCCCCTGTTTTACATTTTAATAATTTGTATTGTTCAGTCCTTGTGGGAATGTGGTGTTTACTTTTATTATCCATTGTTTTTCGTTCTACATTCTCCTTCAGTCCAGGGGGTGTTGTGTATAAACCACAAACTTCCATGGCACTAATTCCATGTGTCATGAAATGTGGTGCAATAATGTTGTTTCTTTTGCATTATTTATATTATAATTTACACATCTGCTATTGTGTTTCTAGTTTTACCCACATATTGTTAGATGTAATTGGATAAACACAGTTACTCGTATTAGCCCGTATGTTTTGTTTTATTCTCAACATTCTATGTATGGGTCTATTTTTCACCTGAAGTAATCAGGTTTCCTTCAGATCTTAGTTTGTCCTATATGCTGGTATGATGTTGTATTTGTTTAGTAGGTGAATAGGTAACTAAGGTTGGGACTCTGGTCCTTTCCTTCACCTCTGGAAATGTGTCACATCCTATCCTATATCCTTCTAAGGAATAAAGGGAATGTGTCATAGGCCACGTTTTCGTAAGGCGTTAAATAGTTTGACATGCTATTTTAAAACCACCTCGTTGTGTGTGTGTGTGTGTGTGTGTGTGTGTGTGTGTGTGTGTGTGTGTGTGTGTGTGTGTGTGTGTGTGTGTGTGTGTGTGTGTGTGTGTGTGTGTGCTCTTGTCCTCAACATCTATATCACAAGCCCCCCAGACAGAGACAGGCACACACACACACGCACACACACACACACACACACACACACACAGCCAAGAGGCTATTTATCATCCCCCGCTCCCTGCCTGGCCAAGGTGTTGAAAATGGCTTCTTAAAATACATCAAAGCAAAAACAAGACAAGAATGCAATCTATGAAGACACAATGGATACGTAGCAGGACACAGCAGCTGCTTTCAATCACTTAAGCCCTATTGTATACTTTCATACATTTTCAAAAATGTTACAAAATTGTGAAAACTGCTGATATATCTAGAGGTATTCGGTCAAACAATGTCTAAATACATAGATACATTGTTGTTTTATAATGTACGTACCGCTCTCTTCTATGCATTTGATGAATTCACTTTTGTTGTTCTTGCTTACTCTAAAGGTGGCCTTACACTAGCCGATAATCGGGCATTTTTTGACGCTCGGGGGGTGCCCGACTCAATCGATCTGCTCGGGGCCGCTCAAAGCGCGATCGGGATCGGCCCGATCAACATCAAGAATGTTTGATATTTGCTCTGCCCCGCTCCGATTATCCTGTAGTGTGTGGTGCTATCAGATTATCCTGTAGTGTGTGGTGCTATCAGATTATCCTGTAGTGTGTGGTGCTATCAGATTATCCTGTAGTGTGTGGTGCTATCAGATTATCCTGTAGTGTGTGGTGCTATCAGATTATCCTGTAGTGTGTGGTGCTATCAGATTATCCTGTAGTGTGTGGTGCTATCAGATTATCCTGTAGTGTGTGGTGCTATCAGATTTCATATTGAAAAGAATCGGCTAGTGTAAGGCCACCTTAAATCTCTTTGGATTAAGCGTGTCTGCTAAATACCTAAATTGTAAATTGTCTTGTATAGAAAGAACAAAAATTATGGAGCTTTATGCTGCTTGCACAAAACTAATTGGCCCACTGTTTTATACCCTGTTAACACCCCGAGCGGCATAACGGAGTCCCCCTCCTATCAGATAGTAACGCCCGTCAGGACGGAGATTTATTGATATCAAAACCGATCGTATCGCTCCACAGGCTGTAGCGCAACATTCAATGTTATTTCCGGTTGGGACGTCATCGAAAATGTTCCCCCCCATTCTAGCCGATCAGATCGAAAATCGTGAATAACTCTTGATCTAAATCATTCCGTCCAATTCTAAGCAAAGATTATGTGTTAGACGGCCAATCGCGGTCCCGTCGCTAGTCGCGTTAGAATTAATCATACCTCCCGTTGTTGTCGATCGCCTCCAGTGTTTTGGCTCCATCAAGCTACTTCAGCTACATCCGGGATAGCGCCTGGTGCGTCGCTAAATGTGCCCCGTTGCTGATTTAATGGTCCTAAATACCCCTGGGCGTAACCTGTGATGTAGCCTCGGAAACCCAGACGTTTTTATTTCCAGGGAGAAAAAAAAAGTCTGGGTCCGAGTCCACTTCAATTCGGCATAGAGTAGCGCAAACGTCGAACACTCTCTGCTGATTTCTGATCGTCTGCACCTTTGTTAAATTGACGCACACACGTAGACACACACACACACACACACACACTCCTCTCTCTCTCTCTGTCGCTCTAATTAATTAGTCTCATGTCCAGCAGCTGCGCACAGTTTCTGACGGCGGATCCTGCCGGGAGCTGCCTATATATGCCATAGAAAGCATAGGTGAGCTCCAGGCTACCTGTGATGTGTCAATGAAGATGATAGAAACAGTACAGAATACTGTTTCCCAAACACTGGGTCGGGACTCAGTCTTGGGTCGCGGACGCATTTTCATGGGTCGCAAATATGTTACCTAATTTTCAAAATTGTTCAAAGAAATTTCTCAATTTTTCATGATTTAAATATGAGAATGTCATGAATAAAAATGTAACAAATTCTAATAAATGCCATAAATTTGAAAAACAAACAATGTGTTGGGGTGCTTAATTGTAAGGTCAGCTATTTTTCCACTACTTCTCAAAGGTTAGTTTGGGTTCCCCCGGGGTGGAGGGGAGACGTCACATTTCTCTTTTGGGTCACAAGATAAAAAGCTTTGGGAGCTTTTTGCTTGGGAGCTTTGCACGTGGAGAGAGAGACGCAGGCGACACGGCGGACGTCTGTGCTGCACGTGGTGGAGAGAGACGCAGGCGACACAGCGGACGTCTGTGCTGCACGTGGTGGAGAGAGACGCAGGCGACACGGCGGACGTCTGTGCTGCACGTGGAGAGAGAGACGCAGGCGACACAGCGGACGTCTGTGCTGCACGTGGTGGAGAGAGACGCAGGCGACACAGCGGACGTCTGTGCTGCACGTGGTGGAGAGAGACGCAGGCGACACGGCGGACGTCTGTGCTGCACGTGGAGAGAGACGCAGGCGACACGGCGGACGTCTGTGCTGCACGTGGTGGAGAGAGACGCAGGCGACACAGCGGACGTCTGTGCTGCACGTGGAGAGAGAGACGCAGGCGACACAGCGGACGTCTGTGCTGCACGTGGAGAGAGAGACGCAGGCGACACGGCGGACGTCTGTGCTGCACGTGGAGAGAGAGACGCAGGCGACACAGCGGACGTCTGTGCTGCACGTGGAGAGAGAGACGCAGGCGACACAGCGGACGTCTGTGCTGCACGTGGAGAGAGAGACGCAGGCGACACAGCGGATGTCTGTGCTGCACGTGGAGAGAGAGACGCAGGCGACACAGCGGACGTCTGTGCTGCAGGCGACACAGCGGACGTCTGTGCTGCAGGCGACACAGCGGACGTCTGTGCTGCACGTGGTGGAGAGAGACGCAGGCGACACAGCGGACGTCTGTGCTGCACGTGGTGGAAAAAAGTACTCACGTCTGTTATAAACCTTTACTTGTCACGCCTCACTCCTCTGCCTTTAAATTTGAGCTTTGACTTTAGGTCCAAAACCACTGGACTAACATTTGACTTGACCTTATTGGTTATGTGGTTGATTTATGTTCTGTATTTGCTTAACCCATTTTGACCTGAGATCAGATTCTAAAAATGTCTTCTACATCCTGACAGTTTTCTGAAAAAGCTATGTTTCTATGTCAGTCGTTCTTCGATTTAAAAAAAATAGCAGACCTACAAGCTCGTAGCGCGCCACTCGGTGGCGCGCTACGAGCTTGTAGATCTGCTATTTTTCAATAGCTAAAGCATAACATAATGCTAACACCAAAAGGGGTTCCCACCCAAAATGGGTTAAGTCAAGAAAGGAAGTTGTTGTTATTATTCTTGCCTGTGTACTTGTTTACTAATACTGCAGTCCTTTGGACTTATTCTGTTATTTACTGCAGTCCTTTGGACTTATTCTGGCATTTTCTGTATGTTCAGTATTTTGCCTTGTCTTCTTGTTCTGTTTGGTTTTCTGTTACTCTGTTGGTTTTGTGTATCTTATTTTGTAGTATGGTTCCGTAGTGTTTCCTGTCTGCCTAGTTACTGTTCCCTACCTTGTCTCACCTACCTTGTGATGTGTCACCTGTGTCCTCTTAGTTCTGTTAGCCTATCCTGTGATTGATTGTATTTTGAGTTCACCTGTGTCTAGTTAGTCTTTGTCTATTTATATACCCCAGTGTGTTCAGTTCCTTGTCAGATCTTCATTTCATGTCAGCGTGTTTACTGTGTCCTTATTTTGCCTGTCCCATTTTATGGGAAGTTTAAGTTATAGTTTAATAAACATCCTGAACTGTGAATCCTGCCTTTTGGTCGTACTGCTTTTGGGTCCTCTGAACGCACCCTGACATTACTTAAATTTAAATTTACTTAAAAGTATCAATATGGCAAATCGGCAATGTAGAACTACTCCGTTACAAGTACAAAGTCCAGAATTCAAAATGTACTTGAATGAAAACACAAAAGTATTGGCATCAAAATGTATACTTGAAGTACCAAAAGTAGAAAGTCACTGTGCCGAATGTGCCATTTAAAATAACAGATCTACAAGCTCACAATGTGTCGCATCTGCTATTTTCAAAATGGCTTGTAGGTCGGCTGTACCATAGTATACTTAAGTAAATGTATCAATACCAATATTTACAAGCAACTTTAGGCTGAGCTCAGACTTTTAATGCACTGCATTGCTGTTGTGTAGTGTCATGGCCGCCCCAATGCATTTCCAATGGAGGTCACATGGTTTGACACAACATTGTGTTGTGTAGGCTGAGCTCACACGGTCGCAACACAGATTTTTGTTGTGAGTGTCATGGCCGCCCCCAATGCATTTCCAATGGAGGTCACATGGTCTGTTGTATGGCTTTCAGCTGTGTTTCGACTGCGCCCCTCCCCCTCACACAACACAATGTTGTGTCAAACCATGTGACCTCCATTGGAAATGCATTGGGGGCGGCCATGACACAACACAACATTCATCCAACAAGCATAGAGCATTGCATTAACCGTGTGAGCTCAGCCTTAGGGTGCACTCACACCTTTCATGCAATGCTCTGTGCTCGTTGGATCAATGTTGTGTTGTGAGGGGCACATTCGACTGCGGTGTGAGTGCACCCTTAGACAGAAATAACAAGCCCAACGTTGCTTATAAGTGGCCGTGGCAACGCTGGTGGACATGGCATGGACTTGTTCTGCCCCAGCGGTTCCAACACCCGAGTGTGTGTGTGTGTGTGTGTGTGTGTGTGTGTGTGTGTGTGTGTGTGTGTGTGTGTGTGTGTGTGTGTGTGCATAGGGACACACATAGCTACGCAAAAAAAAAAAAACTACAACAACAACAACATTAACATCGCCAGGAATATAGTGCTGTGTCACTGTATGTGGGGAGGAAGTGGAGTAGAAATAAGATGCATGAGCAGCAGCAGCTGGTATGACCTACAGAGCAGCAGCTGGTATGACCTACAGAGCAGCAGCTGGTATAACCTACAGAGCAGCAGCTGGTATGACCTACAGAGCAGCAGCTGGTATGACCTACAGAGCAGCAGCTGGTATGACCTACAGAGCAGCAGCTGGTATGACCTACAGAGCAGCAGCTGGTATGACCTACAGAGCAGCAGCTGGTATAACCTACAGAGCAGCAGCTGGTATGACCTACAGAGCAGCAGCTGGTATGACCTACAGAGCAGCAGCTGGTATAACCTACAGAGCAGCAGCTGGTATGACCTACAGAGCAGCAGCTGGTATGACCTACAGAGCAGCAGCTGGTATGACCTACAGAGCAGCAGCTGGTATGACCTACAGAGCAGCAGCTGGTATGACCTACAGAGCAGCAGCTGGTATGACCTACAGAGCAGCAGCTGGTATGACCTACAGAGCAGCAGCTGGTATGACCTACAGAGCAGCAGCTGGTATGACCTACAGAGCAGCAGCTGGTATGACCTACAGAGCAGCAGCTGGTATGACCTACAGAGCAGCAGCTGGTATGACCTACAGAGCAGCAGCTGGTATGACCTACAGAGCAGCAGCTGGTATGACCTACAGAGCAGCAGCTGGTATGACCTACAGAGCAGCAGCTGGTATGACCTACAGAGCAGCAGCTGGTATGACCTACAGAGCAGCAGCTGGTATGACCTACAGAGCAGCAGCTGGTATGACCTACAGAGCAGCAGCTGGTATAACCTACAGAGCAGCAGCTGGTATGACCTACAGAGCAGCAGCTGGTATGACCTACAGAGCAGCAGCTGGTATGACCTACAGAGCAGCAGCTGGTATGACCTACAGAGCAGCAGCTGGTATAACCTACAGAGCAGCAGCTGGTATGACCTACAGAGCAGCAGCTGGTATAGACCTACAGAGCAGCAGCTGGTATGACCTACAGAGCAGCAGCTGGTATAACCTACAGAGCAGCAGCTGGTATGACCTACAGAGCAGCAGCTGGTATGACCTACAGAGCAGCAGCTGGTATGACCTACAGAGCAGCAGCTGGTATGACCTACAGAGCAGCAGCTGGTATGACCTACAGAGCAGCAGCTGGTATAACCTACAGAGCAGCAGCTGGTATGACCTACAGAGCAGCAGCTGGTATAGACCTACAGAGCAGCAGCTGGTATGACCTACAGAGCAGCAGCTGGTATGACCTACAGAGCAGCAGCTGGTATGACCTACAGAGCAGCAGCTGGTATGACCTACAGAGCAGCAGCTGGTATGACCTACAGAGCAGCAGCTGGTATAACCTACAGAGCAGCAGCTGGTATGACCTACAGAGCAGCAGCTGGTATAACCTACAGAGCAGCAGCTGGTATGACCTACAGAGCAGCAGCTGGTATGACCTACAGAGCAGCAGCTGGTATGACCTACAGAGCAGCAGCTGGTATAACCTACAGAGCAGCAGCTGGTATGACCTACAGAGCAGCAGCTGGTATGACCTACAGAGCAGCAGCTGGTATGACCTACAGAGCAGCAGCTGGTATGACCTACAGAGCAGCAGCTGGTATGACCTACAGAGCAGCAGCTGGTATGACCTACAGAGCAGCAGCTGGTATGACCTACAGAGCAGCAGCTGGTATGACCTACAGAGCAGCAGCTGGTATAACCTACAGAGCAGCAGCTGGTATGACCTACAGAGCAGCAGCTGGTATGACCTACAGAGCAGCAGCTGGTATGACCTACAGAGCAGCAGCTGGTATGACCTACAGAGCAGCAGCTGGTATGACCTACAGAGCAGCAGCTGGTATGACCTACAGAGCAGCAGCTGGTATGACCTACAGAGCAGCAGCTGGTATGACCTACAGAGCAGCAGCTGGTATGACCTACAGAGCAGCAGCTGGTATGACCTACAGAGCAGCAGCTGGTATGACCTACAGAGCAGCAGCTGGTATGACCTACAGAGCAGCAGCTGGTATAACCTACAGAGCAGCAGCTGGTATGACCTACAGAGCAGCAGCTGGTATGACCTACAGAGCAGCAGCTGGTATGACCTACAGAGCAGCAGCTGGTATGACCTACAGAGCAGCAGCTGGTATGACCTACAGAGCAGCAGCTGGTATGACCTACAGAGCAGCAGCTGGTATGACCTACAGAGCAGCAGCTGGTATGACCTACAGAGCAGCAGCTGGTATGACCTACAGAGCAGCAGCTGGTATGACCTACAGAGCAGCAGCTGGTATGACCTACAGAGCAGCAGCTGGTATGACCTACAGAGCAGCAGCTGGTATGACCTACAGAGCAGCAGCTGGTATGACCTACAGAGCAGCAGCTGGTATGACCTACAGAGCAGCAGCTGGTATGACCTACAGAGCAGCAGCTGGTATGACCTACAGAGCAGCAGCTGGTATGACCTACAGAGCAGCAGCTGGTATGACCTACAGAGCAGCAGCTGGTATGACCTACAGAGCAGCAGCTGGTATAACCTACAGAGCAGCAGCTGGTATGACCTACAGAGCAGCAGCTGGTATGACCTACAGAGCAGCAGCTGGTATGACCTACAGAGCAGCAGCTGGTATAACCTACAGAGCAGCAGCTGGTATGACCTACAGAGCAGCAGCTGGTATGACCTACAGAGCAGCAGCTGGTATGACCTACAGAGCAGCAGCTGGTATGACCTACAGAGCAGCAGCTGGTATGACCTACAGAGCAGCAGCTGGTATGACCTACAGAGCAGCAGCTGGTATGACCTACAGAGCAGCAGCTGGTATGACCTACAGAGCAGCAGCTGGTATGACCTACAGAGCAGCAGCTGGTATGACCTACAGAGCAGCAGCTGGTATGACCTACAGAGCAGCAGCTGGTATGACCTACAGAGCAGCAGCTGGTATGACCTACAGAGCAGCAGCTGGTATAACCTACAGAGCAGCAGCTGGTATGACCTACAGAGCAGCAGCTGGTATGACCTACAGAGCAGCAGCTGGTATGACCTACAGAGCAGCAGCTGGTATGACCTACAGAGCAGCAGCTGGTATGACCTACAGAGCAGCAGCTGGTATGACCTACAGAGCAGCAGCTGGTATAACCTACAGAGCAGCAGCTGGTATGACCTACAGAGCAGCAGCTGGTATGACCTACAGAGCAGCAGCTGGTATGACCTACAGAGCAGCAGCTGGTATAACCTACAGAGCAGCAGCTGGTATGACCTACAGAGCAGCAGCTGGTATGACCTACAGAGCAGCAGCTGGTATGACCTACAGAGCAGCAGCTGGTATAACCTACAGAGCAGCAGCTGGTATGACCTACAGAGCAGCAGCTGGTATGACCTACAGAGCAGCAGCTGGTATGACCTACAGAGCAGCAGCTGGTATAACCTACAGAGCAGCAGCTGGTATGACCTACAGAGCAGCAGCTGGTATAACCTACAGAGCAGCAGCTGGTATGACCTACAGAGCAGCAGCTGGTATGACCTACAGAGCAGCAGCTGGTATGACCTACAGAGCAGCAGCTGGTATGACCTACAGAGCAGCAGCTGGTATGACCTACAGAGCAGCAGCTGGTATAACCTACAGAGCAGCAGCTGGTATGACCTACAGAGCAGCAGCTGGTATGACCTACAGAGCAGCAGCTGGTATGACCTACAGAGCAGCAGCTGGTATAACCTACAGAGCAGCAGCTGGTATGACCTACAGAGCAGCAGCTGGTATGACCTACAGAGCAGCAGCTGGTATGACCTACAGAGCAGCAGCTGGTATGACCTACAGAGCAGCAGCTGGTATGACCTACAGAGCAGCAGCTGGTATGACCTACAGAGCAGCAGCTGGTATGACCTACAGAGCAGCAGCTGGTATGACCTACAGAGCAGCAGCTGGTATGACCTACAGAGCAGCAGCTGGTATAACCTACAGAGCAGCAGCTGGTATGACCTACAGAGCAGCAGCTGGTATGACCTACAGAGCAGCAGCTGGTATAACCTACAGAGCAGCAGCTGGTATGACCTACAGAGCAGCAGCTGGTATGACCTACAGAGCAGCAGCTGGTATGACCTACAGAGCAGCAGCTGGTATGACCTACAGAGCAGCAGCTGGTATGACCTACAGAGCAGCAGCTGGTATAACCTACAGAGCAGCAGCTGGTATAACCTACAGAGCAGCAGCTGGTATGACCTACAGAGCAGCAGCTGGTATGACCTACAGAGCAGCAGCTGGTATAACCTACAGAGCAGCAGCTGGTATGACCTACAGAGCAGCAGCTGGTATGACCTACAGAGCAGCAGCTGGTATAACCTACAGAGCAGCAGCTGGTATGACCTACAGAGCAGCAGCTGGTATGACCTACAGAGCAGCAGCTGGTATGACCTACAGAGCAGCAGCTGGTATGACCTACAGAGCAGCAGCTGGTATAACCTACAGAGCAGCAGCTGGTATGACCTACAGAGCAGCAGCTGGTATGACCTACAGAGCAGCAGCTGGTATGACCTACAGAGCAGCAGCTGGTATGACCTACAGAGCAGCAGCTGGTATAACCTACAGAGCAGCAGCTGGTATGACCTACAGAGCAGCAGCTGGTATAACCTACAGAGCAGCAGCTGGTATGACCTACAGAGCAGCAGCTGGTATGACCTACAGAGCAGCAGCTGGTATGACCTACAGAGCAGCAGCTGGTATGACCTACAGAGCAGCAGCTGGTATGACCTACAGAGCAGCAGCTGGTATGACCTACAGAGCAGCAGCTGGTATGACCTACAGAGCAGCAGCTGGTATTGTTGAGTCAAAACTCAGAAATGGACCACAAATATGGTCAACATGACATCCCAGACCTCAAAAAACTGCATCTCCCAGAATGCAGCAGCAAGATGGCTGCTCGTTACTTGATTAGGAGCACCTTAAAAGGAATGGAGGTTCTCATTCTCAGAAAACAAACAGATGCAAACAGCAAAGACTACTCTTGGGTTCTACCTCCAAAGACGCCAATGGTCGGTGATGTTGTATTGTTTTTACACTTATGTATGCACTGCAGTACTGTTAGTTGTGGTTAAAATCAGGCTAATTGTGAATAGTAGGTTAAACTGTTTCCGTTTGAAGTGGGGAAGGAACACATTAACATTGCAGTATTGCCTTCATTTCTGTTTGACATGTTTAAAAGTATCTTTACAAAAGAATAAATGTTAAAATGATTTAAGAATTTGAAAGACTACTAAAGATGTGGACAATTAATGTTAAAGGTTTAAAAATGCCTTGTTCAATTAGAGCTGATCTACAAGCTTAAAGTTCAACTATTTTCTTTAACTACTTTTTAATTTAATTTGGGCGTTCATTCTTTAAACACTTCTTAAAACACTGTTTACAAGACTTAATTATTTGAAAATACATGTAATGTTTAAAATTCAAGTGGTTAAAAAGAGAACCTGGTTTGAAAGGATTATCGTTTGTTGTTTGGCAATGTTGTTAATCTTTGTTTCCTTGTGTTCGAAGGTTTTCAACCTAACTGAAATGACCAGCCAATCACCAATGAAGCCAACACTGAGTGTAAAAGTTGGAAAATAAAAAACCATTGGATTGAGTTGGAAATTGGAGTTGCGTCCTTGTATGTCCTTTGGAGTGGAACTGAGTTGAACTTTACAGTTGAAAACCACAGCTAGCAGCTGGAGGGAGATAAACGGCTTCCGACCAGATACTGTTGACGTGGAAGGAAATCAAGATGGCTGAAGAGACGGTCAAGGATCTCAAGAAGGAGAGGACCACGGCGAAGAGCCGCTTCACCAAACAAGCATATTATATTTCAAGGGTAGCAGATGGCATGCTTCAGTTGGAGTTAAGAGAGGAGTTTATTAAACTTTCAGACTGTTTCAGTGCAGTGCTTCATGCCAATGATTACTACAGAATTGGACTGGAGGCTGATGGAGAAACAGTTCTTAATGAAAAGCAAGAGGCTGACATCAAAGGCACTGCAAAAGAAGCTGAAACAAAGCTGGCAGAAATTATAGACATTGTTCAGCCAATCCTATGGTCGAAGTATGGCAAGACAGAACTTGGAAGGGCAATCCTTAGAGCCGAAGAGGCAGATGAGGCAGCGAAGAATGTACCGGTTGAAGGTGTCTATTTAGATGGCTATGAAGTGCACCTCAATATTTTGGACAAGTGGATAGAAGAGGCCATCTCAACCATGTCCATATGGGAGACTTGGATCCCTGTGGAATCCAAGGATGAATTGGACAGAAGAGTCGGCGGCCTAACCTCATCCTACAACATGCTTCAATTGAGAAAATCTGAAATTGCCACTCCACAGAGGATGGAAATCGCAAACGCCAGTCCAACAACCGAGGCAGCCTGGGTTCAGGAGGAGACGGAGACTCAGACCGATGACAGAACCGTCATCATAAGAAGAGTGGGCACTCCTGAAGATATGGAGGAGAATTCTACACTGCTCCAGAGGTCGCCAGTGGAGGAGTGGCCTATGGATTCGGCTGGAGAGGATGCTGCCCATGCCGGAGAGAGTGTGGACAAGCCCCAGGGGGAGGCATTCTCAGCTACATTGAAAAGAGCTCAAGAAGGGGTGAGTCAGCAGACAGAAGACCTACTGGCCACTCAGGAAACTCAAAAGAGTGAAGTTAAAGAGGTAAGGCCTCCAAGAAGGAAACACACTGGCCGGGTCGTGGAGCTGGTGGAGGTGAGAGCATTCATCGGCCTGTCCAGGCTGGTGAGGGTCACTGCCTGGGATCGAGCTGCCAAGCAGAGGCTGAAGAGGAAGTGCCAGGCCCCAGAACAGTCAAAGTGGGAGGCCCCAGAACAGTCGAAGTGGGAGGCCCCAAAGAAGCGGGAGGCCCCAAACCAGTCGAAGTGGGAGGCCCCATTACCCAAGCGACCTGGGTTGACTGGTGAAAAACATGACTGTGCACCTCTTCCTCACAGGCTCAAAAGGGGCAGGCTGAAGAGAAGGATCAGGCTGAAGAAAAGGGCGAGGCTCAAGAAAAGGACCAGGCTCAAAAGGTTCAGACTCAAGAGAACCAGACTCAAGAAAATGGACCAAACCGGAGCCAAAGGTGTGAAGGCTTGTGATCTCTGTGTTTGGAAACCCAGGAGCTCAAGTGGGAGGTGTTGAGTCAAAACTCAGAAATGGACCACAAATATGGTCAACATGACATCCCAGACCTCAAAAAACTGCATCTCCCAGAATGCAGCAGCAAGATGGCTGCTCGTTACTTGATTAGGAGCACCTTAAAAGGAATGGAGGTTCTCATTCTCAGAAAACAAACAGATGCAAACAGCAAAGACTACTCTTGGGTTCTACCTCCAAAGACGCCAATGGTCGGTGATGTTGTATTGTTTTTACACTTATGTATGCACTGCAGTACTGTTAGTTGTGGTTAAAATCAGGCTAATTGTGAATAGTAGGTTAAACTGTTTCCGTTTGAAGTGGGGAAGGAACACATTAACATTGCAGTATTGCCTTCATTTCTGTTTGACATGTTTAAAAGTATCTTTACAAAAGAATAAATGTTAAAATGATTTAAGAATTTGAAAGACTACTAAAGATGTGGACAATTAATGTTAAAGGTTTAAAAATGCCTTGTTCAATTAGAGCTGATCTACAAGCTTAAAGTTCAACTATTTTCTTTAACTACTTATTCAATTTAAAATGCTAGATGCTTACTTAACTTGAATCCTTATTCCTTTATCCAAGCTTAAAGGGTAAAGTAATTTGAAATGTTTAAAATGTTGACTAAGTTAATTTAAGACATTTAATTTGGGCGTTCATTCTTTAAACACTTCTTAAAACACTGTTTACAAGACTTAATTATTTGAAAATACATGTAATGTTTAAAATTCAAGTGGTTAAAAAGAGAACCTGGTTTGAAAGGATTATCGTTTGTTGTTTGGCAATGTTGTTAATCTTTGTTTCCTTGTGTTCGAAGGTTTTCAACCTAACTGAAATGACCAGCCAATCACCAATGAAGCCAACACTGAGTGTAAAAGTTGGAAAATAAAAAACCATTGGATTGAGTTGGAAATTGGAGTTGCGTCCTTGTATGTCCTTTGGAGTGGAACTGAGTTGAACTTTACAGGTATGACCTACAGAGCAGCAGCTGGTATGACCTACAGAGCAGCAGCTGGTATGACCTACAGAGCAGCAGCTGGTATGACCTACAGAGCACAGAGGTATGAATTCTGTACTGGCCATATATGGAGCGTGTCTTGAGGGTACAGGGTTTGATGTGGTCAGATCAAAATATGGAATGTCATAACAGGTCAGCTCTATGGAGATCTAAAAATGTACATTTTGGAGTTAGGTTGTTTCTGCATTGTTCTTGATCGTTCTTGCATCGTTCTTGAGTAGATCCTCATGTTAGTGTGGGACGTCCTCGCGATCGATGCTTGTGTGTTGGTTCCCACAGCACCAATGTGCTGGCTGGCAGCTCTTGATGTCTTTGGCAGTGTCCTGCATTCTCCTGGCTGCTATCCAGTGTCCTGCATTCTCCTGGCTGCTATCCAGTGTCCTACATTCTCCTGGCTGCTATCCAGTGTCCTGCATTCTCCTGGCTGCTATCCAGTGTCCTGCATTCTCCTGGCTGCTATCCAGTGTCCTGCATTCTCCTGGCTGCTATCCAGTGTCCTGCATTCTCCTGGCTGCTATCCAGTGTCCTGCATTCTCCTGGCTGCTATCCAGTGTCCTGCATTCTCCTCCTATCCAGTGTCCTGCATTCTCCTGGCTGCTATCCAGTGTCCTGCATTCTCCTGGCTGCTATCCAGTGTCCTGCATTCTCCTGGCTGCTATCCAGTGTCCTGCATTCTCCTGGCTGCTATCCAGTGTCCTGCATTCTCCTGGCTGCTATCCAGTGTCCTGCATTCTCCTGGCTGCTATCCAGTGTCCTCCATTCTCCTCCTATCCAGTGTCCTGCATTCTCCTGGCTGCTATCCAGTGCATTCTCCTGGCTGCTATCCAGTGTCCTGCATTCTCCTGGCTGCTATCCAGTGTCCTGCATTCTCCTGGCTGCTATCCAGTGTCCTGCATTCTCCTGGATGCTATCCAGTGTCCTGCATTCTCCTGGCTGCTATCCAGTGTCCTGCATTATCCTGGCTGCTATCCAGTGTCCTGCATTCTCCTGGATGCTATCCAGTGTCCTGCATTCTCCTGGCTGCTATCCAGTGTCCTGCATTCTCCTGGCTGCTATCCAGTGTCCTGCATTCTCCTGGATGCTATCCAGTGCATTCTCCTGGATGCTATCCAGTGCATTCTCCTGGATGCTATCCAGTGTCCTGCATTCTCCTGGCTGCTATCCAGTGTCCTGCATTCTCCTGGCTGCTATCCAGTGTCCTGCATTCTCCTGGCTGCTATCCAGTGTCCTGCATTCTCCTGGCTGCTATCCAGTGTCCTGCATTCTCCTGGATGCTATTCAGTGTCCTGCATTCTCCTGGCTGCTATCCAGTGTCCTGCATTCTCCTGGATGCTATCCAGTGCATTCTCCTGGATGCTATTCAGTGTCTTGCATTCTCCTGGCTGCTATTCAGTGTCTTGCATTCTCCTGGCTGCTATCCAGTGTCCTGCATTCTCCTGGCTGCTATCCAGTGTCCTGCATTCTCCTGGATGCTATCCAGTGCCTTCTCCTGGATGCTATCCAGTGCATTCTCCTGGATGCTATCCAGTGTCCTGCATTCTCCTGGCTGCTATCCAGTGTCCTGCATTCTCCTGGCTGCTATCCAGTGTCCTGCATTCTCCTGGCTGCTATCCAGTGTCCTGCATTCTCCTGGCTGCTATCCAGTGTCTTGCATTCTCCTGGCTGCTATTCAGTGTCTTGCATTCTCCTGGCTGCTATCCAGTGTCCTGCATTCTCCTGGCTGCTATCCAGTGTCCTGCATTCTCCTGGCTGCTATTCAGTGCATTCTCCTGGCTGCTATCCAGTGTCCTGCATTCTCCTGGCTGCTATCCAGTGTCCTGCATTCTCCTGGATGCTATCCAGTGTCCTGCATTCTCCTGGCTGCTATCCAGTGCATTCTCCTGGCTGCTATCCAGTGTCCTGCATTCTCCTGGCTGCTATCCAGTGTCCTGCATTCTCCTGGATGCTATCCAGTGTCCTGCATTCTCCTGGCTGCTATCCAGTGCATTCTCCTGGATGCTATCCAGTGCATTCTCCTGGATGCTATCCAGTGTCCTGCATTCTCCTGGCTGCTATCCAGTGTCCTGCATTCTCCTGGCTGCTATCCAGTGTCCTGCATTCTCCTGGCTGCTATCCAGTGTCCTGCATTCTCCTGGCTGCTATCCAGTGTCCTGCATTCTCCTGGCTGCTATCCAGTGTCCTGCATTATCCTGGCTGCTATCCAGTGTCCTGCATTCTCCTGGATGCTATTCAGTGTCCTGCATTATCCTGGCTGCTATCCAGTGTCCTGCATTCTCCTGGATGCTATCCAGTGCATTCTCCTGGATGCTATTCAGTGTCTTGCATTCTCCTGGCTGCTATTCAGTGTCTTGCATTCTCCTGGCTGCTATCCAGTGTCCTGCATTCTCCTGGCTGCTATCCAGTGTCCTGCATTCTCCTGGATGCTATCCAGTGCATTCTCCTGGATGCTATCCAGTGCATTCTCCTGGATGCTATCCAGTGTCCTGCATTCTCCTGGCTGCTATCCAGTGTCCTGCATTCTCCTGGCTGCTATCCAGTGTCCTGCATTCTCCTGGCTGCTATCCAGTGTCCTGCATTCTCCTGGCTGCTATCCAGTGTCCTGCATTCTCCTGGCTGCTATCCAGTGTCTTGCATTCTCCTGGCTGCTATTCAGTGTCTTGCATTCTCCTGGCTGCTATCCAGTGTCCTGCATTCTCCTGGCTGCTATCCAGTGTCCTGCATTATCCTGGCTGCTATTCAGTGCATTCTCCTGGCTGCTATCCAGTGTCCTGCATTCTCCTGGCTGCTATCCAGTGTCCTGCATTCTCCTGGATGCTATCCAGTGTCCTGCATTCTCCTGGCTGCTATCCAGTGCATTCTCCTGGCTGCTATCCAGTGCATTCTCCTGGCTGCTATCCAGTGTCCTGCATTCTCCTGGCTGCTATCCAGTGTCCTGCATTCTCCTGGATGCTATCCAGTGTCCTGCATTCTCCTGGCTGCTATCCAGTGCATTCTCCTGGATGCTATCCAGTGCATTCTCCTGGATGCTATCCAGTGTCCTGCATTCTCCTGGATGCTATCCAGTGTCCTGCATTCTCCTGGCTGCTATCCAGTGTCCTGCATTCTCCTGGCTGCTATCCAGTGTCCTGCATTCTCCTGGCTGCTATCCAGTGTCCTGCATTCTCCTGGCTGCTATCCAGTGTCCTGCATTATCCTGGCTGCTATCCAGTGTCCTGCATTCTCCTGGCTGCTATCCAGTGTCTTGCATTCTCCTGGCTGCTATTCAGTGTCTTGCATTCTCCTGGCTGCTATCCAGTGTCCTGCATTCTCCTGGATGCTATCCAGTGTCCTGCATTCTCCTGGCTGCTATCCAGTGCATTCTCCTGGATGCTATCCAGTGCATTCTCCTGGCTGCTATCCAGTGTCCTGCATTCTCCTGGCTGCTATCCAGTGTCCTGCATTCTCCTGGCTGCTATCCAGTGTCCTGCATTCTCCTGGCTGCTATCCAGTGTCCTGCATTCTCCTGGCTGCTATCCAGTGTCCTGCATTCTCCTGGCTGCTATCCAGTGTCCTGCATTCTCCTGGCTGCTATCCAGTGCATTCTCCTGGATGCTATCCAGTGCATTCTCCTGGATGCTATCCAGTGCATTCTCCTGGCTGCTATCCAGTGTCCTGCATTCTCCTGGCTGCTATCCAGTGTCCTGCATTCTCCTGGCTGCTATCCAGTGTCCTGCATTCTCCTGGCTGCTATCCAGTGTCCTGCATTCTCCTGGCTGCCATTCAGTGTCCTGCATTCTCCTGGATGCTATCCAGTGCATTCTCCTGGATGCTATCCAGTGCATTCTCTGGATGCTATCCAGTGCATTCTCCTGGATGCTATCCAGTGCATTCTCCTGGCTGCTATCCAGTGTCCTGCATTCTCCTGGCTGCTATCCAGTGCATTCTCCTGGATGCTATCCAGTGCATTCTCCTGGCTGCTATCCAGTGTCCTGCATTCTCCTGGCTGCTATCCAGTGTCCTGCATTCTCCTGGCTGCTATCCAGTGTCCTGCATTCTCCTGGCTGCTATCCAGTGTCCTGCATTCTCCTGGCTGCCATTCAGTGTCCTGCATTCTCCTGGATGCTATCCAGTGCATTCTCCTGGATGCTATCCAGTGCATTCTCTGGATGCTATCCAGTGCATTCTCCTGGATGCTATCCAGTGCATTCTCCTGGCTGCTATCCAGTGTCCTGCATTCTCCTGGCTGCTATCCAGTGCATTCTCCTGGATGCTATCCAGTGCATTCTCCTGGCTGCTATCCAGTGTCCTGCATTCTCCTGGCTGCTATCCAGTGTCCTGCATTCTCCTGGCTGCTATCCAGTGTCCTGCATTCTCCTGGCTGCTATCCAGTGTCCTGCATTCTCCTGGCTGCTATCCAGTGTCCTGCATTCTCCTGGCTGCTATTTTCTGACTCTGTGGATCGAATCGAATGCAGATGAAGCCGAGTACGTCATATAATAAACACCTGATCCACAAAAGGTTGGTCTAATGCTTATAAGGGACTTGAGGGCCCTATTGTATCTTGTGCCACCCTTTACCTCTCATCCCTAAACGTATTTGCCAATTATTTTACTATTTTGAAAAACATTTTAAAATAGTTCAACTAGCTGATCAACATCGACACGTTGTGAGCTTGTAGATTGGCTATTTGACCTGTTTTAAAAGTTTTTCAAAATAGTAAACAATGGCAAATAAGTTTGGGTATAAGGTAAGATAATATATAACACACTTTCCAGAGGATGGAGCAGCAGCTGAGTTAATACAGAGGATGGAGCAGCAGCTGAGTTAATACAGAGGATGGAGCAGCAGCTGAGTTAATACAGAGGATGGAGCAGCAGCTGAGTTAATACAGAGGATGGAGCAGCAGCTGAGTTAATACAGAGGATGGAGCAGCAGCTGAGTTAATACAGAGGATGGAGCAGCAGCTGAGTTAATACAGAGGATGGAGCAGCAGCTGAGTTAATACAGAGGATGGAGCAGCAGCTGAGTTAATACAGAGGATGGAGCAGCAGCTGAGTTAATACAGAGGATGGAGCAGCAGCTGAGTTAATACAGAGGATGGAGCAGCAGCTGAGTTAATACAGAGGATGGAGCAGCAGCTGAGTTAATACAGAGGATGGAGCAGCAGCTGAGTTAATACAGAGGATGGAGCAGGAGCTGAGTTAATACAGAGGATGGAGCAGCAGCTGAGTTAATACAGAGGATGGAGCAGCGAGTTAATACAGAGGATGGAGCAGCAGCTGAGTTAATACAGAGGATGGAGCAGCAGCTGAGTTAATACAGAGGATGGAGCAGCGAGTTAATACAGAGGATGGAGCAGCAGCTGAGTTAATACAGAGGATGGAGCAGCAGCTGAGTTAATACAGAGGATGGAGCAGGAGCTGAGTTAATACAGAGGATGGAGCAGCAGCTGAGTTAATACAGAGGATGGAGCAGCAGCTGAGTTAATACAGAGGATGGAGCAGCGAGTTAATACAGAGGATGGAGCAGCAGCTGAGTTAATACAGAGGATGGAGCAGCGAGTTAATACAGAGGATGGAGCAGGAGCTGAGTTAATACAGAGGATGGAGCAGCAGCTGAGTTAATACAGAGGATAGAGCAGCAGCTGAGTTAATACAGAGGATGGAGCAGCAGCTGAGTTAATACAGAGGATGCTTCCCACAGGTCCTGTAGTTGGCCTACTAGGGCCTGTGTATTCCTGTAGGTCTAGGTCTTTGCTTCCCACAGGTCCTGTAGTTGGCCTACTAGGGCCTGTGTATTCCTGTTGGCCTACTAGGGCCTGTGTATTCCTGTAGGCCTACTAGGGCCTGTGTATTCCTGTTGGCCTATTAGGGCCTGTGTATTCCTGTAGGCCTACTAGGGCCTGTGTATTCCTGTAGGTCTAGGTCTTCCCACAGGTGTTGAGGAATTGCCAATCAGTGCATTGGGAGCACCTGGCCAGTACTCCCAGTGTGCTCTATAAAGGGCTGGGAGTTGGCAGGCCTCACACACACACACACACACACACACACACACACACACACACACACACACACACACACAGGTGCCACTGCCAGCTGGTCAGAGAACCTTGAAGAACATCTCAGCAGTGCTCTCTCTCTCTCTCTCTCTCTCTCTCTCTCTCTCTCTCTCGGAACTGAGGAGACAGATGTTCAGGTGCCACGCTTCATGGGACGGCCCGAGATGGAGATGAGTGTGTGTGTGTGTGTGTGTGTGTGTGTGTGTGCGTGCGTGCGTGCGGTTGTTTAATAAACAGTTGTTTAAAAGAGAGGTCCCATTAGGAACAGAGATTCTGGGGGGGGGGGGGGGGGGATTGGGATTAGGCATGTAGAGGTTTAGGCGTGTTAAACCGATGTCGACACCAATGATTTGTGATGCACTAACAAAACATTGCAATACGTTACAGGGATGGATTGCAGCTCAGTCTGAATTGGCTCTGGACAGCAGCCATGTTGGCTCTCTGGACAGCAGCCATGTTGGAGCCAATATGGACAGCAGCCATGTTGGCTCTATGGACAGCAGCCATGTTGGCTCTATGGACAGCAGCCATGTTGGCTCTATGGACAGCAGCCATGTTGGCTCTATGGACAGCAGCCATATTGGCTCTATGGACAGCAGCCATATTGGCTCTATGGACAGCAGCCATATTGGCTCTATGGACAGCAGCCATGTTGGCTCTATGGACAGCAGCCATATTGGCTCTATGGACAGCAGCCATATTGGCTCTATGGACAGCAGCCATATTGGCTCTATGGACAGCAGCCATGTTGGCTCTATGGACAGCAGCCATATTGGCTCTATGGACAGCAGCCATATTGGCTCTATGGACAGCAGCCATATTGGCTCTATGGACAGCAGCCATATTGGCTCTATGGACAGCAGCCATATTGGCTCTATGGACAGCAGCCATGTTGGCTCTATGGACAGCAGCCATGTTGGCTCTATGGACAGCAGCCATATTGGCTCTATGGACAGCAGCCATGTTGGAAAGAAATGGGGCCTCTTCCTGGCTTCCTTCACAGGTGTTACCAATGATACGTTATAATGAAGGGTTAGGGATTAGTGAGGACCCTCATAACTCTGAGAGTGTGCAAATAGAACCAAACAGACCCTTACGGATCCATTTGTACACTCTTAAGACCAATTAAACCACACCAAAGGCTCGCGTTGGGACAAAACGTTTTTTAAGGTAGACCACACCAATGCAACTCATTGCAACTCAATGAGTTGCATTGGTGTGCATGTACAGTACAGCTACATGCATGCATGTACAGTACAGCTACATGCATGTACAGTACAGCTACATGCATGTACAGTACAGCTACATGGATGTACAGTACAGCTACATGCATGTACAGTACAGCTACATGCATGTACAGTACAGCTACATGCATGTACAGTACAGCTACATGGATGTACAGTACAGCTACATGCATGTACAGTACAGCTACATGGATGTACAGTACAGCTACATGGATGTACAGTACAGCTACATGCATGTACAGTACAGCTACATGCATGTACAGTACAGCTACATGCATGTACAGTACAGCTACATGCATGTACAGTACAGCTACATGCATGTACAGTACAGCTACATGGATGTACAGTACAGCTACATGCATGTACAGTACAGCTACATGCATGTACAGTACAGCTACATGCATGTACAGTACAGCTACATGGATGTACAGTACAGCTACATGGATGTACAGTACAGCTACATGGATGTACAGTACAGCTACATGGATGTACAGTACAGCTACATGCATGTACAGTACAGCTACATGGATGTACAGTACAGCTACATGGATGTACAGTACAGCTACATGCATGTACAGTACAGCTACATGCATGTACAGTACAGCTACATGGATGTACAGTACAGCTACATGCATGTACAGTACAGCTACCTACATGCATGTACAGTACAGCTACATGCATGTACAGTACAGCTACATGCATGTACAGTACAGCTACATGCATGCATGTACAGTACAGCTACATGCATGTACAGTACAGCTACATGCATGTACAGTACAGCTACATGCATGCATGTACAGTACAGCTACATGGATGTACAGTACAGCTACATGCATGCATGTACAGTACAGCTACATGGATGTACAGTACAGCTACATGCATGTACAGTACAGCTACATGGATGTACAGTACAGCTACATGCATGTACAGTACAGCTACATGGATGTACAGTACAGCTACATGCATGTACAGTACAGCTACCTACATGCATGTACAGTACAGCTACATGGATGTACAGTACAGCTACATGCATGTACAGTACAGCTACATGCATGCATGTACAGTACAGCTACATGCATGTACAGTACAGCTACATGGATGTACAGTACAGCTACATGCATGTACAGTACAGCTACATGGATGCATGTACAGTACAGCTACATGCATGTACAGTACAGCTACATGCATGTACAGTACAGCTACATGCATGTACAGTACAGCTACATGCATGTACAGTACAGCTACATGGATGTACAGTACAGCTACATGGATGTACAGTACAGCTACATGCATGCATGTACAGTACAGCTACATGGATGTACAGTACAGCTACATGCATGTACAGTACAGCTACATGCATGTACAGTACAGCTACATGGATGTACAGTACAGCTACATGCATGTACAGTACAGCTACATGCATGTACAGTACAGCTACATGGATGTACAGTACAGCTACATGCATGTACAGTACAGCTACATGCATGTACAGTACAGCTACATGGATGTACAGTACAGCTACATGCATGTACAGTACAGCTACATGCATGTACAGTACAGCTACATGGATGTACAGTACAGCTACATGCATGTACAGTACAGCTACATGCATGTACAGTACAGCTACATGCATGTACAGTACAGCTACATGCATGTACAGTACAGCTACATGGATGTACAGTACAGCTACATGGATGTACAGTACAGCTACATGCATGTACAGTACAGCTACATGGATGTACAGTACAGCTACATGCATGTACAGTACAGCTACATGCATGTACAGTACAGCTACATGGATGTACAGTACAGCTACATGCATGTACAGTACAGCTACATGCATGTACAGTACAGCTACATGGATGTACAGTACAGCTACATGCATGTACAGTACAGCTACATGGATGTACAGTACAGCTACATGGATGTACAGTACAGCTACACGCATGTACAGTACAGCTACACGGATGTACAGTACAGCTACATGGATGTACAGTACAGCTACATGCATGTACAGTACAGCTACATGCATGTACAGTACAGCTACATGCATGTACAGTACAGCTACATGCATGTACAGTACAGCTACATGGATGTACAGTACAGCTACATGCATGTACAGTACAGCTACATGCATGTACAGTACAGCTACATGCATGTACAGTACAGCTACATGCATGTACAGTACAGCTACATGGATGTACAGTACAGCTACATGGATGTACAGTACAGCTACATGCATGTACAGTACAGCTACATGGATGTACAGTACAGCTACATGGATGTACAGTACAGCTACATGCATGTACAGTACAGCTACACGGATGTACAGTACAGCTACATGTATGTACAGTACAGCTACATGCATGTACAGTACAGATACATGCATGTACAGTACAGCTACATGCATGTACAGTACAGCTACATGGATGTACAGTACAGCTACATGGATGTACAGTACAGCTACATGGATGTACAGTACAGCTACACGGATGTACAGTACAGCTACATGCATGTACAGTACAGCTACATGGATGTACAGTACAGCTACATGGATGTACAGTACAGCTACATGCATGCATGTACAGTACAGCTACATGCATGTACAGTACAGCTACATGGATGTACAGTACAGCTACATGGATGTACAGTACAGCTACATGCATGTACAGTACAGCTACATGGATGTACAGTACAGCTACATGCATGCATGTACAGTACAGCTACATGCATGTACAGTACAGCTGCATGCATGTACAGTACAGCTACATGCATGTACAGTACAGCTACATGCATGCATGTACAGTACAGCTACATGCATGTACAGTACAGCTACATGCATGTACAGTACAGCTACATGCATGCATGTACAGTACAGCTACATGCATGTACAGTACAGCTACATGCATGTACAGTACAGCTACATGGATGTACAGTACAGCTGCATGCATGCATGTACAGTACAGCTACATGCATGTACAGTACAGCTACATGGATGTACAGTACAGCTACATGGATGTACAGTACAGCTACATGCATGTACAGTACAGCTACATGGATGTACAGTACAGCTACATGCATGCATGTACAGTACAGCTACATGCATGTACAGTACAGCTGCATGCATGCATGTACAGTACAGCTACATGCATGTACAGTACAGCTACATGCATGTACAGTACAGCTACATGGATGTACAGTACAGCTACATGCATGTACAGTACAGTACAGCTACATGGATGTACAGTACAGCTGCATGCATGCATGTACAGTACAGCTACATGCATGTACAGTACAGCTACATGGATGTACAGTACAGCTACATGGATGTACAGTACAGCTACATGCATGTACAGTACAGCTGCATGCATGCATGTACAGTACAGCTACATGCATGTACAGTACAGCTACATGCATGTACAGTACAGCTACATGGATGTACAGTACAGCTACATGGATGTACAGTACAGCTACATGCATGTACAGTACAGCTACACGGATGTACAGTACAGCTACATGGATGTACAGTACAGCTACATGTATGTACAGTACAGCTACATGCATGTACAGTACAGCTACATGGATGTACAGTACAGCTACATGCATGTACAGTACAGCTACATGGATGTACAGTACAGCTACATGCATGTACAGTACAGCTACATGCATGTACAGTACAGCTACATGGATGTACAGTACAGCTACATGGATGTACAGTACAGCTACACGGATGTACAGTACAGCTACATGCATGTACAGTACAGCTACATGGATGTACAGTACAGCTACATGGATGTACAGTACAGCTACATGCATGTACAGTACAGCTACATGCATGCATGTACAGTACAGCTACATGCATGCATGTACAGTACAGCTACATGCATGCATGTACAGTACAGCTACATGGATGTACAGTACAGCTACATGCATGCATGTACAGTACAGCTACATGCATGTACAGTACAGTACAGCTACATGCATGTACAGTACAGCTACATGGATGTACAGTACAGCTACATGCATGCATGTACAGTACAGCTACATGGATGTACAGTACAGCTACATGCATGCATGTACAGTACAGCTACATGCATGTACAGTACAGTACAGCTACATGCATGTACAGTACAGCTACATGGATGTACAGTACAGCTACATGCATGCATGTACAGTACAGCTACATGGATGTACAGTACAGCTACATGCATGCATGTACAGTACAGCTACATGCATGTACAGTACAGTACAGCTACATGCATGCATGTACAGTACAGCTACATGCATGTACAGTACAGTACAGCTACATGCATGTACAGTACAGCTACATGGATGTACAGTACAGCTACATGGATGTACAGTACAGCTACATGCATGTACAGTACAGCTACATGGATGTACAGTACAGCTACATGGATGTACAGTACAGCTACATGCATGTACAGTACAGCTACATGGATGTACAGTACAGCTACATGGATGTACAGTACAGCTACATGCATGTACAGTACAGCTACATGCATGTACAGTACAGCTACATGGATGTACAGTACAGCTACATGCATGCATGTACAGTACAGCTACATGCATGTACAGTACAGTACAGCTACATGCATGCATGTACAGTACAGCTACATGCATGTACAGTACAGTACAGCTACATGGATGTACAGTACAGCTACATGCATGCATGTACAGTACAGCTACATGCATGCATGTACAGTACAGCTACATGCATGCATGTACAGTACAGCTACATGCATGCATGTACAGTACAGCTACACGGATGTACAGTACAGCTACATGCATGTACAGTACAGCTACATGCATGCATGTACAGTACAGCTACATGCATGTACAGTACAGCTACATGCATGCATGTACAGTACAGCTACATGCATGTACAGTACAGCTACATGCATGTACAGTACAGCTACATGCATGTACAGTACAGCTACATGCATGTACAGTACAGCTACATGCATGCATGTACAGTACAGCTACATGCATGTACAGTACAGCTACATGCATGTACAGTACAGCTACATGCATGTACAGTACAGCTACATGCATGTACAGTACAGCTACATGCATGTACAGTACAGCTACATGCATGTACAGTACAGCTACATGCATGCATGTACAGTACAGCTACATGCATGTACAGTACAGCTACATGCATGCATGTACAGTACAGCTACACGGATGTACAGTACAGTACAGCTACATGGATGTACAGTACAGCTACATGCATGTACAGTACAGCTACATGCATGCATGTACAGTACAGCTACATGCATGTACAGTACAGCTACATGCATGCATGTACAGTACAGCTACATGCATGTACAGTACAGCTACATGCATGTACAGTACAGCTACATGCATGTACAGTACAGCTACATGCATGTACAGTACAGCTACATGCATGCATGTACAGTACAGCTACATGCATGTACAGTACAGCTACATGCATGTACAGTACAGCTACATGCATGTACAGTACAGCTACATGCATGTACAGTACAGCTACATGCATGCATGTACAGTACAGCTACATGCATGTACAGTACAGCTACATGCATGTACAGTACAGCTACATGCATGTACAGTACAGCTACATGGATGTACAGTACAGCTACATGCATGTACAGTACAGCTACATGCATGCATGTACAGTACAGCTACACGGATGTACAGTACAGTACAGCTACATGCATGTACAGTACAGCTACATGCATGCATGTACAGTACAGCTACACGGATGTACAGTACAGTACAGCTACATGCATGTACAGTACAGCTACATGCATGCATGTACAGTACAGCTACACGGATGTACAGTACAGTACAGCTACATGGATGTACAGTACAGCTACATGCATGTACAGTACAGCTACATGCATGCATGTACAGTACAGCTACACGGATGTACAGTACAGCTACATGCATGTACAGTACAGTACAGCTACATGCATGTACAGTACAGTACAGCTACATGCATGCATGTACAGTACAGTTAACGGATGTACAGTACAGTACAGCTACATGGATGTACAGTACAGCTACATGCATGTACAGTACAGCTACATGCATGCATGTACAGTACAGCTACATGGATGTACAGTACAGCTACATGCATGTACAGTACAGTACAGCTACATGCATGTACAGTACAGCTACATGCATGCATGTACAGTACAGCTACATGCATGTACAGTACAGTACAGCTACATGCATGTACAGTACAGCTACATGCATGCATGTACAGTACAGCTACATGCATGCATGTACAGTACAGCTACATGCATGTACAGTACAGCTACATGCATGCATGTACAGTACAGCTACATGGATGTACAGTACAGCTACATGCATGCATGTACAGTACAGCTACATGCATGTACAGTACAGCTACATGCATGCATGTACAGTACAGCTACATGGATGTACAGTACAGCTACATGCATGCATGTACAGTACAGCTACATGCATGTACAGTACAGCTACATGCATGCATGTACAGTACAGCTACATGCATGTACAGTACAGCTACATGCATGCATGTACAGTACAGCTACATGCATGTACAGTACAGCTACATGCATGCATGTACAGTACAGCTACATGCATGTACAGTACAGCTACATGCATGCATGTACAGTACAGCTACATGCATGTACAGTACAGCTACATGCATGCATGTACAGTACAGCTACATGGATGTACAGTACAGCTACATGCATGCATGTACAGTACAGCTACATGCATGTACAGTACAGCTACATGCATGCATGTACAGTACAGCTACATGCATGTACAGTACAGCTACATGCATGTACAGTACAGCTACATGCATGTACAGTACAGCTACATGCATGTACAGTACAGCTACATGCATGCATGTACAGTACAGCTACATGCATGTACAGTACAGCTACATGCATGTACAGTACAGCTACATGCATGTACAGTACAGCTACATGGATGTACAGTACAGCTACATGCATGTACAGTACAGCTACATGCATGCATGTACAGTACAGCTACACGGATGTACAGTACAGTACAGCTACATGCATGTACAGTACAGCTACATGCATGCATGTACAGTACAGCTACACGGATGTACAGTACAGTACAGCTACATGCATGTACAGTACAGCTACATGCATGCATGTACAGTACAGCTACACGGATGTACAGTACAGTACAGCTACATGGATGTACAGTACAGCTACATGCATGTACAGTACAGCTACATGCATGCATGTACAGTACAGCTACACGGATGTACAGTACAGCTACATGCATGTACAGTACAGTACAGCTACATGCATGTACAGTACAGTACAGCTACATGCATGCATGTACAGTACAGCTACACGGATGTACAGTACAGTACAGCTACATGGATGTACAGTACAGCTACATGCATGTACAGTACAGCTACATGCATGCATGTACAGTACAGCTACATGGATGTACAGTACAGCTACATGCATGTACAGTACAGTACAGCTACATGCATGTACAGTACAGCTACATGCATGCATGTACAGTACAGCTACATGCATGTACAGTACAGTACAGCTACATGCATGTACAGTACAGCTACATGCATGCATGTACAGTACAGCTACATGCATGCATGTACAGTACAGCTACATGCATGTACAGTACAGCTACATGCATGCATGTACAGTACAGCTACATGGATGTACAGTACAGCTACATGCATGTACAGTACAGCTACATGCATGCATGTACAGTACAGCTACATGCATGTACAGTACAGCTACATGCATGCATGTACAGTACAGCTACATGCATGTACAGTACAGCTACATGCATGCATGTACAGTACAGCTACATGGATGTACAGTACAGCTACATGCATGCATGTACAGTACAGCTACATGCATGTACAGTACAGCTACATGCATGCATGTACAGTACAGCTACATGCATGTACAGTACAGCTACATGCATGTACAGTACAGCTACATGCATGTACAGTACAGCTACATGCATGTACAGTACAGCTACATGCATGCATGTACAGTACAGCTACATGCATGTACAGTACAGCTACATGCATGTACAGTACAGCTACATGCATGTACAGTACAGCTACATGCATGTACAGTACAGCTACATGCATGTACAGTACAGCTACATGCATGTACAGTACAGCTACATGCATGTACAGTACAGCTACATGCATGTACAGTACAGCTACATGCATGTACAGTACAGCTACATGCATGCATGTACAGTACAGCTACATGCATGTACAGTACAGCTACATGCATGTACAGTACAGCTACATGCATGTACAGTACAGCTACATGCATGCATGTACAGTACAGCTACATGCATGTACAGTACAGCTACATGCATGTACAGTACAGCTACATGCATGTACAGTACAGCTACATGCATGCATGTACAGTACAGCTACATGCATGTACAGTACAGTACAGCTACATGCATGTACAGTACAGCTACATGCATGCATGTACAGTACAGCTACATGCATGTACAGTACAGTACAGCTACATGCATGTACAGTACAGCTACATGCATGCATGTACAGTACAGCTACATGCATGCATGTACAGTACAGCTACATGCATGTACAGTACAGCTACATGCATGTACAGTACAGCTACATGCATGCATGTACAGTACAGCTACATGGATGTACAGTACAGCTACATGCATGTACAGTACAGCTACATGCATGCATGTACAGTACAGCTACATGCATGTACAGTACAGCTACATGCATGCATGTACAGTACAGCTACATGCATGCATGTACAGTACAGCTACATGCATGTACAGTACAGCTACATGGATGTACAGTACAGCTACATGGATGTACAGTACAGCTACATGCATGCATGTACAGTACAGCTACATGCATGCATGTACAGTACAGCTACATGCATGTACAGTACAGCTACATGGATGTACAGTACAGCTACATGGATGTACAGTACAGCTACATGCATGCATGTACAGTACAGCTACATGCATGCATGTACAGTACAGCTACATGCATGCATGTACAGTACAGCTACATGCATGCATGTACAGTACAGCTACATGCATGCATGTACAGTACAGCTACATGCATGTACAGTACAGCTACATGCATGTACAGTACAGCTACATGGATGTACAGTACAGCTACATGCATGTACAGTACAGCTACATGCATGCATGTACAGTACAGCTACATGCATGCATGTACAGTACAGCTACATGCATGTACAGTACAGCTACATGCATGTACAGTACAGTACAGCTACATGCATGTACAGTACAGCTACATGCATGCATGTACAGTACAGCTACATGCATGTACAGTACAGCTACATGCATGCATGTACAGTACAGCTACATGCATGTACAGTACAGCTACATACATGCATGTACAGTACAGCTACATGGATGTACAGTACAGCTACATGCATGTACAGTACAGCTACATGCATGTACAGTACAGCTACATGGATGTACAGTACAGCTACATGGATGTACAGTACAGCTACATGGATGTACAGTACAGCTACATGCATGTACAGTACAGCTACATGGATGTACAGTACAGCTACACGGATGTACAGTACAGCTACACGGATGTACAGTACAGCTACATGGATGTACAGTACAGCTACATGGATGTACAGTACAGCTACATGGATGTACAGTACAGCTACATGGATGTACAGTACAGCTACATGGATGTACAGTACAGCTACATGCATGCATGTACAGCTACATGGATGTACAGTACAGCTACATGCATGTACAGTACAGCTACATGGATGTACAGTACAGCTACATGGATGTACAGTACAGCTACATGCATGCATGTACAGCTACATGCATGCATGTACAGTACAGCTACATGCATGTACAGTACAGCTACATGCATGTACAGTACAGCTACACGGATGTACAGTACAGCTACATGCATGTACAGTACAGCTACATGCATGTACAGTACAGCTACATGGATGTACAGTACAGCTACATGGATGTACAGTACAGCTACATGCATGTACAGTACAGCTACATGCATGTACAGTACAGCTACATGCATGTACAGTACAGCTACATGCATGTACAGTACAGCTACATGGATGTACAGTACAGCTACATGCATGTACAGTACAGCTACATGGATGTACAGTACAGCTACATGCATGTACAGTACAGCTACATGGATGTACAGTACAGCTACATGCATGTACAGTACAGCTACATGCATGTACAGTACAGCTACATGGATGTACAGTACAGCTACATGCATGTACAGTACAGCTACATGGATGTACAGTACAGCTACATGCATGTACAGTACAGCTACATGGATGTACAGTACAGCTACATGCATGTACAGTACAGCTACATGCATGTACAGTACAGCTACATGGATGTACAGTACAGCTACATGGATGTACAGTACAGCTACATGCATGTACAGTACAGCTACATGCATGTACAGTACAGCTACATGGATGTACAGTACAGCTACATGCATGTACAGTACAGCTACATGGATGTACAGTACAGCTACATGGATGTACAGTACAGCTACATGCATGTACAGTACAGCTACATGCATGTACAGTACAGCTACATGGATGTACAGTACAGCTACATGCATGTACAGTACAGCTACATGGATGTACAGTACAGCTACATGCATGTACAGTACAGCTACATGCATGTACAGTACAGCTACATGGATGTACAGTACAGCTACATGCATGTACAGTACAGCTACATGGATGTACAGTACAGCTACATGCATGTACAGTACAGCTACACGGATGTACAGTACAGCTACATGGATGTACAGTACAGCTACATGGATGTACAGTACAGCTACATGGATGTACAGTACAGCTACATGCATGTACAGTACAGCTACACGGATGTACAGTACAGCTACACGGATGTACAGTACAGCTACATGGATGTACAGTACAGCTACATGCATGTACAGTACAGCTACATGGATGTACAGTACAGCTACATGCATGTACAGTACAGCTACATGGATGTACAGTACAGCTACATGCATGTACAGTACAGCTACATGCATGTATGTACAGTACAGCTACATGCATGTACAGTACAGCTACATGCATGTACAGTACAGCTACATGCATGTACAGTACAGCTACATGCATGTACAGTACAGCTACATGCATGTACAGTACAGCTACATGGATGTACAGTACAGCTACATGCATGTACAGTACAGCTACATGCATGTACAGTACAGCTACATGGATGTACAGTACAGCTACATGGATGTACAGTACAGCTACATGCATGTACAGTACAGCTACATGGATGTACAGTACAGCTACATGGATGTACAGTACAGCTACATGCATGTACAGTACAGCTACATGGATGTACAGTACAGCTACATGGATGTACAGTACAGCTACATGGATGTACAGTACAGCTACATGGATGTACAGTACAGCTACATGGATGTACAGTACAGCTACATGCATGTACAGTACAGCTACATGGATGTACAGTACAGCTACATGCATGTACAGTACAGCTACATGCATGTATGTACAGTACAGCTACATGCATGTACAGTACAGCTACATGCATGTACAGTACAGCTACATGCATGTACAGTACAGCTACATGCATGTACAGTACAGCTACATGCATGTACAGTACAGCTACATGCATGTACAGTACAGCTACATGCATGTACAGTACAGCTACATGCATGTACAGTACAGCTACATGGATGTACAGTACAGCTACATGGATGTACAGTACAGCTACATGCATGTACAGTACAGCTACATGCATGTACAGTACAGCTACATGGATGTACAGTACAGCTACATGCATGTATGTACAGTACAGCTACATGCATGTACAGTACAGCTACATGCATGTACAGTACAGCTACATGCATGTACAGTACAGCTACATGCATGTACAGTACAGCTACATGCATGTACAGTACAGCTACATGGATGTACAGTACAGCTACATGCATGTACAGTACAGCTACATGCATGTACAGTACAGCTACATGGATGTACAGTACAGCTACATGGATGTACAGTACAGCTACATGCATGTACAGTACAGCTACATGCATGTACAGTACAGCTACATGCATGTACAGTACAGCTACATGGATGTACAGTACAGCTACATACATGTACAGTACAGCTACATGCATGTATGTACAGTACAGCTACATGCATGTACAGTACAGCTACATGCATGTACAGTACAGCTACATGGATGTACAGTACAGCTACATGCATGTACAGTACAGCTACATGCATGTACAGTACAGCTACATGCATGTATGTACAGTACAGCTACATGCATGTACAGTACAGCTACATGCATGTACAGTACAGCTACATGGATGTACAGTACAGCTACATGCATGTACAGTACAGCTACATGGATGTACAGTACAGCTACATGCATGTACAGTACAGCTACATGCATGCATGTACAGTACAGCTACATGCATGTACAGTACAGCTACATGCATGTACAGTACAGCTACATGGATGTACAGTACAGCTACATGCATGTACAGTACAGCTACATGCATGTACAGTACAGCTACATGGATGTACAGTACAGCTACATGCATGTACAGTACAGCTACATGGATGTACTGTACAGCTACATGGATGTACAGTACAGCTACATGGATGTACAGTACAGCTACATGGATGTACAGTACAGCTACATGGATGTACAGTACAGCTACATGGATGTACAGTACAGCTACATGGATGTATACAGTGCTTTTCCACTGTACATCCGTGACAACTTGTAAAAGCTGCAGACGTAACGCAGGCAGCTCAGTAAGAGATTTTATTTCATGGCACTCACAGAACTCTTCGGTTATTAGTCTGCGGGGAGCTTGGAAGCTGCCAACATTCAGAGCTCTCTCTCTCTCTCTCTCTCTCTTCTTCGCTGAGCCAGTCACTCTCGAATTTGGGGGAAATGTAAATTACCGTATATAATCAGACCCCCCCCCCCCCCACACACACACACACCCCCACCATCAAAAACGTGTAGTCAACACTTAACAACAGACGTGATAGCAGTGTGTTGTAAAAACGCTGTCATGTTCAGCCGACAGCCGCTCAATTACAGCAGTTTGGCCTCTTCTTTTTCTAATGGTGTTTGTGTTTATTTATTTATGTGTTTATTCTAATGGTGTTTATGTGTAAGCCAAACGTATGATAATGACGAAATGACGTCAAAACAGATCAATCAATCATGACGATCGATCAATGATAGTATTTTAGTATATTTAACGGCTGTGTAATTCCAGATCAATCAGTAATTGATGGGGAGTCGTAGACAATGTTCCAGGTGCATGATGGGTATGATTTACATGACATCATAGGGGGGAGTAGCCCTACAACGCTCTTGGTTGGAGGTACAGTAGTTCTGCCATGACATCATAGGGGGGAGTAGCCCTACAACGCTCTTGGTTGGAGGTACAGTAGTTCTGCCAACAAGCAGGGACCAGACAACAACAGGACATCATAGGGGGGAGTAGCCCTACAACGCTCTTGGTTGGAGGTACAGTAGTTCTGCCAACAAGCAGGGATCAATGCTCTTGGTTGGAGGTACAGTAGTTCTGCCAACAAGCAGGGACCAGACAACAACAGGACAAAAACAACAGCGTTCAGGTCTAGCCCAGACATTGTTGTTATAGTGATATAAAGATTAGATATAAACAACCATAATAACAACATGGTAGAATGTACAATTCAGTAGCCTAAGCTATTGTCTGAGACATCATGGTGATGTGACATCATGGTGATGACATCATGGTGACATCATGGTGACATCATGGTGACATCATGGTGACATCATGGTGACGTGCAGTGGAGAAAATATAAAGTCAGATGGCGAGAGAGGCCTTTGCAAATATGCAGATAAAATGTCACGATTACTGTGCAAAATATAATATATTTCCTTCGCACTAAACTAAAAAACAAAGCCCTTTAGCCCCGAAATGTTACAGTGTATTTGTATGACACACTACTAGGCCATGCAGCGTTCTGCTGCCACCTGTAGGCCCAGATGAGTACATTTTGTCCACAATCCACATATAGTAGAATAACCCATTTTGACCTGAGATCAGATTCTAAAAATGTCTTCTACATCCTTACAGTTTAAAATGTCTTCTACATCCTTACAGTTTAAAATGTCTTCTACATCCTGACAGTTTAAAATGTCTTCTACATCCTGACAGTTTAAAATGTCTTCTACATCCTGACAGTTTAAAATGTCTTCTACATCCTGACAGTTTAAATTTTAAAATGTCTTCTACATGCTGACAGTTTAAAATGTCTTCTACATCCTTACAGTTTAAATTTTAAAATGTCTTCTACATCCTTACAGTTTTCTGAAAAAGCTATGTTTCTATGTCAGTCGTTCTTTGATTTTTCTAAAATAGCAGACCTACAAGCTCGTAGTGTGCCACTCTGTGGCGCGCTATGAGCTTGTAGATCTGCTATTTTTCAATAGCTAAAGCATAACATAATGCTAACACCAAAAGGGGTTCCCGCCCAGAATGGGATAATGCATTACAGCAGTGGTTCTCAACCAGTGGTCCGGGGACCACCAGTGGTCCTTGAGGAGGTTACAGGTGGTCCCCAGCTAAATGATGGAAGAGACGAGTATAGTTGGCAACCAAATGGACCCGTATAGATATTTAACTCGAGAGTCGACTAAAATCTTATGATATTTATTCGGCTAATACTAGACTAAAGGCCTATTCATAGTCCAGGTTTAGGTGATAAGGTGCCCACTCTCTGTTAAAGGAATACGTTTTTCACACTTTTAGACCATCTCCGTGGTCATCATGACCACAATGGATGCCAAAAAAATGGGCAAATTCTCATTTTTGTGTGTTTTTATATCAAAAGTCCAAACAAATATATGTTTTATTACTTCCTGAAAACGAAAACGTGCTGCGTGATGACGTGTCCAGGCCCACATCGATAAAAGCCAATAAAAATTAAGCTCACCAATTCCCCATATCTCCGCATCCGTCCAGCACAGCTGCTACTGATTACAGAAATCCTCCGTTTTTATTCCCATTCAAGATAACATCCAGACAGTGTATTACTCGGTTTCAACTTAATCATCACGCTAAAATATGTATCTGAAAACATTATAGGGTAGAAATAAGCCACATAACAGTAAACAGGTACAGCATGGCCGTCTATCTGACTTGTAAACAAACACACTCCATGCACTGGTATAGCATAGCTACCGTCCCTAGCTACCGTCCCATCGCCTGAAGGGATGCGACGCTCTGATTGGTTCAGAAACTTCATAGCGGTGTTTCAACTTGAAACCGTCTGAAACTTCAAAATAAAATGTCCACCATTTCCGTTGCACTACGCCTTTAAGGCCTATGTGTAGTCCAGGTTTAGGTGATAAGGTGCTCACTCTCTGTTAAGGCCTATTCATAGTCCAGGTTTAGGTGATAAGGTGCTCACTCTCTGTTAAGGCCTATTCATAGTCCAGGTTTAGGTGATAAGGTGCTCACTCTCTGTTAAGGCCTATTCATAGTCCAGGTTTAGGTGATAAGGTGCTCACTCTCTGTTAAGGCCATAATGCACATAAAGACCGCGCGTGCACGTGCACGAGTATTTTGGCTGTTTTTAGGTCAACGTATGGTCCGTTAGCATTTCATGCTAACGGACAATACGTTTTTTATTTTTTACCCCTGGATTATGGGGAATAAAACAAATCTCGGGATGCCGGGCATGGCATCCATTGCAAAGGTGAATTAATCTCGGTTTCTCGGGGGTGGCGCGGAACCAGTTAAGGCCTATTCGTAGTCCAGTTTTCATGACCACCGAAGCGGTGGTCACTTCTTCACCGAAAACTCAACTATGAATAGGCCTTTAGTCTGGACAGGCCTGTACATGGTCTGACTAGGCTGTGAACAGGCCTGTACATGGTCTGACTAGGCTGTGAACAGGCCTGTACATGGTCTGACTAGGCTGTGAACAGGCCTGTACATGGTCTGACTAGGCTGTGAACAGGCCTGTACATGGTCTGACTAGGCTGTGAATAGACCTGTACATGGTCTGACTAGGCTGTGAACAGGCCTGTACATGGTCTGACTAGGCCTGTACATGGTCTGACTAGGCTGTGAATAGACCTGTACATGGTCTGACTAGGCTGTGAATAGACCTGTACATGGTCTGACTAGGCTGT